>NC_041023.1:45976668-45979168 GCF_900634625.1 Parambassis ranga
TAACTTCCTGCTCTTTGTGCTTCCGGAGACCTGTCCGCTGTGACTGAAGTAACACTGAAGACTGTGTGTGTGTTTGCAGCCGGCAGACGTGTGTGACCAGATTTTCAGGGTGGTGGCTCGATCCAGTCGGCTGGAGGAGCTGGTGCTGGACAACGCTGGGCTCAGGAGGTCAGGGAGACACACACAGACACACACACAGGCTCAGAGACACACACACAGACACACAGGCTCAGAGACACACACAGACACACACAGGCTCAGAGACACACACAGGTGAGTGTTGCTAACTTCCTGCTTCTCTTCTTCAGTGATTTTGCTCAGAAGCTGGCCACTGCTCTGTCACATAACCCCGCCTCCACGCTGCATACACTCAACTTCAGCAACAACTCACTGGAAGACAAAGGTTGTGCTCACACACACACACATACACACAAATAATCCCTCCTTCCTTTGGCAAACAGATGTGAGTCACCTCTGTGTCCTGAATCATTCATTGACTGCAGTTTGACTTTAGTGTAACACAACCAAACATGTGACTTTGGACTGTCTGGTCCTTGAATGCATCGTGTGGTCCAGCCTGATGAAGTTCAGAATCCTCCAAAGCAAAGCGTTCATTTAACAAGAGTCTCTAGAAACAAACATTCAGAGAGCCTGTCCGACCTGCAGCTGATGTCTGTCTCAGATGGCTTGGAGTTCAGAGGGTTAAACGTTAGCGTTAGCTCTCATAGAAGACTCTGAGCGCCCTCTGGTGGTCACTCAGCTGAGTGACTCTTGGCTCCTCCCTGCAGGTGTTTCTGCTTTAAGCTCTCAGCTGGCCAAAGTGCCGATGGGTCTGAAGCAGCTGAATCTGTCCCGGACGTCCATGTCCCCTAAAGGTAACAACAGGACACACAGAGGTCGTCTTCACCACCCTGAGCCATCTTATTTAGTGTGTGTGTTTCACAGGTGTGAACAGCCTCTGTCAGGCTCTCTGTGCTAACCCGGCCGTGGCGTCCACGCTCACACACCTCGACCTGTCAGGGAACTCGCTCAGAGGCGACGACCTCCAGGTAGGCAGCCTCACAAGCATCGGCCTGCAGCCCGACAGAGGACACGGACAGACACATGTTTGTCTTCACAGAACCTGCACAGCTTCCTGAGTCACTCCAACTGCCTGGAAGCCCTGGACCTGTCCAGCAGCGACTGCTCTCTGGAGCAGGTAGGAGCAGCCCAGCTGCTGTCAGGCCGGAGGGACGCAGCTGAGGCTGGTCTGCGCTCTTCACTTCACTTCTGTGTGTGTTTTCGTAGGTGTGTGCGTCTCTGCTTAAAGGATCTTTGAAGCATCTGTCTGTCCTCAACATGTCCAAAACCGTCTTCTCTCACAGGTCAGACTAACACACACACAGCACAACTTTTCATCCATCACTTTAAGTGTCACAGAGACTGACAGACTGTCTGAGAGTCCTCTTAGAACGATGCAGCCGCCTCTGACCCAGCGGCTCGTCCTCAGAGGTTTTGTTCTCAGAGGTGTTTGTGCAGTGCTCCTCATTGGCCACATGAGGGCGCTTGTTGATTTGCACTGAACCTTTTTTCATCCACCATGAACACAGGAAGTGTAAAGAAGTCCCGCCGTCCTTCAAGCAGTTCTTCAGCAGCGCTCAGGCCCTGACGTCCGTCAGTCTGTCAGGAACCCGGCTGCCTCTGGAGGCCCTGAAGTAAGAGAGCGTGTCCTCACAAAGCTCCGCTGAAAATCACGATAAGTCCCCTTAAACACCCTCCAAACATAAAGTGTGTAAAGTAGGTATGTAACGGCGGTGGCTTTAATTAGTTAATAGCATGAGGAGCGGTTTGTCTCGTAGCCAGGACGCCTCCACAGCTGCAGGACGTCAGTAACAACGAGCCTGTGATGGTTTTCTAATCCTGACTCTGACCCGCCTGCAGGGCGCTGCTGCTGGGACTCGGCTGCAACCCGAACCTCAGCGACGTGTCTCTGGACCTGAGCTGCTGTGAGGTAAAACCCACCATGAGCACACACACACACACACACTGTGTGCATGGGCTCACCCTGAGCGTGCTCTGCCCTCAGCTGCGCTCTGGAGGCTCTCAGATCCTGGAGGGCTGCATTGCAGAGATTCCAAACATCTCCAGTCTGGACATCTCTGATAACGGTGAGGACGTTTTTAAAGGAGCCCAGGTTTGTGTGTGTGTGTTGTTGCTCATTGTGGTGTCTGCTCTCAGCTTTGGACACAGACCTGACCACGCTGCTCGTCTGGCTGGCTAAGAACCGCTCCATCAGACACCTCTCACTGGGAAAGAACTTCAACAACATCAAATCGAAGTGAGAGAGCGACACGCAGCACAAGAGAGTTAGAGTGGGCGGGGTCTGAGTGTGTGTGTCTGTCTCTGCAGGAACGTGGCTCAGGTCCTGGACAACCTGGTCCATATGATTCAGGAGGAGGAGTCGGTGAGTGGAGCTCTGTGTGGGAGCAGCTTCCTGGTTCAGGAGGACCTGCCTGTAAAC
>NC_041023.1:45984168-45996668 GCF_900634625.1 Parambassis ranga
GAGCGAGAGAGCGCGAGCAGCAACCCTGCAGGAGCCACGTCTCCAGTGGACGGTGAGAGTCGGAGCTGTGAGCGTCTCATGGCGAGGAACAAACATCACAGGCTGAAGCACGACCTCTGAGGCCGCCAGCAAAACACTGTTAATGAAGGCTTCCAGCCTCCACACACACAGACACACAGACACACACACACACACACACACAGAGACACACAGACACACACAGAGACACAGACACACACACACACAGAGACACACACACACACACAGACACACACACACAGACACACACACACACAGAGACACACAGACACACAGACACACAGAGACACACACACACACAGACACACACACACACAGAGACACACAGACACACACACACACACAGACACACACACACACAGAGACACACAGACACACACACAGACACAGACACACACACACAGACACACAGACACACACACACAGAGACACACACACACACACAGACACACAGACACACACACACAGAGACACACAGACACACAGAGACACAGACACACACAGAGGACACACACACACACACAGACACACACACACACAGACACACACACACACAGAGACACACAGACACACACACACACAGACACAGACACACACACACAGACACACACACACACACACACACACACACACACACACACACAGACACACACACACAGAGACACACACAGACACACACACACACAGAGACACACAGACACACACAGACACACACAGACACACACACACACAGACACACACACAGACACACAGACACACACACACACAGACACACAGACACACACACACAGAGACACACAGACACACACACACACAGAGACACACAGAGACACACAGACACACACACACACACACAGACACACACACACACACAGACACACACACACACACAGACACACACACACAGACACACACACACACACACAGACACACACACACACACACACACACACACACACAGACACAGACACACACAGTGTGTTCAGGCTCTGGATATAAACATGTAAACATGGAACAAACCCATGAAACACAAACTGAAATTGTCCGACTGTCTTTGTGTCTCTGTGTGTGTGTCTCTGTCTGCCTGGGTGTGCGTGTCTGTCAGTGTCTGTGTGTGTGTCTGTGACACCGTCCTCTCCTGCAGACAGCGATGCGTTTGAGCCGCCCGGCCCCGCCGCAGCCGAGCCGAGCGGCGGCAGCAGGCAGTGGTCGTCTCTGAAGAGGTCGTCCCTCCCGGCTGCTGCCAGAGAGGACGAGCGGGAGCGAGCCAAGTCCCTGCCTGCTTATGGTTCGACCAATCACACTTCACCTCTCAGTCTGTCTGTGTGGAGGCTGCTGTAGTTAGGTACAGAGCTCTGTCTGAGGTCTGTCTCTGTCTCTGTCTCTCTCTGCAGTGAGGTCTCTGTCTGAGGCCGACGTAGACGTCATACCAGCCAAAGAAGAAGAAGAAGAAGAACTTCCTGCTGCACCTGCTGACAACAAATCAGAGGAGGAGTCTGCTGACGGCTCTCCTTCAGTCTGACAGTCCAGTCCTTGTCCCCCGTCCTGTCTTCAGCCTGCAGACCTTCAGGAGCGGAGGAGGAGACGTTTGATCTTGATCTGCTGCTTCATCACATCCCTGTCAATAAAGAGCGCTTCATCAGCGGCTGAGAGGACGAACACGCCTCACTTATCCAGCTGTCTGTCTGCCTGTCTGCTGTGTCCTTCATGCTCCAAACAGGACCATATTCAGTCTTCCTGTTCACTCCTGGACTCGTGCCCCCTTTACTTTGAGGTTAAACAGCTCCGTCCTGTCTGCAGTCAGAGAGCAGTCAGAGTGTGTCTGTGTGTGACAGGACTTGAGTTTTTACTGGATCTGGGTGGTGTTTTTAGTGTGGGTGTGGTTCAGGAGGAGCTCCTCAGATGTTTGTGTCGGGGAGTTTGCACCATCACAGCTGATAGAACGTGCTGCTGTGTGCGGACCTGCATCCACTGCCCCCTGCTGCACATGATGATGTAAATATGTCAGAACACGCGGGGTTAATACAGGAGCTTTCTGTCGGTGGCGGTTTGATTTTAGTGGGAGAGTATTTTTGTAACCTGTTTGTCATCCGGTCACGTCAGTGATATGTGTGACTGTTTATTCATCAGTGGAATGTCTCTGTGTGTTTACACCAATAAAACACTTTCACTGCTCGCTCTCTCTCTCTCTCCGTGTCTTCTCCTTGCTCGCCCCTCCCTCTTATGCTGTTGGTTCAGTCTCTTCGGGCTCACTCGGTTCCAGCCTGCCGGTGCAGTCAGTCCTCTGTTTCTTGTCCGTCTTCTTGTCTCGGTGTCCTCAGCTCTTCGGTGGACTTCTCCCGGCATCATGGACAGCGCCTTGGACCGCCTGGACGCTGCTGTCTTCCTACAGATCTGGCGACATTTCGACATGGACGGTATGGACGGGAGATTTGTGTGACTGTGTTTTGATTTGTCCTCACAGCTTTGATCTGTAATGTTTTACTCCTAAAAAGAGTGTGTGTGTAATTAGTGGACGCTGTCCTCCAGATAACGGCTACATTGACGGGAAGCAGCTGGACGCCTTCTTTCAGCACACGTTGCACAAACTGGGTCTGAAGGTAAAGAGCAGCTGCTGCTCCACACTTTGACCACTAGGGGGCACCAAAGGAGAAATGTTTTAATTCTTGTTACTCCAAGTGAAATACATGAGCTGCACTCCAGAAAACGTCTCAGTGATGTTAGCTCACAAGCTAACACAGGCTAACTGTGGCTGCTTAATGTACAAAAACACAACAGTAAGCTAGCTTTGGAAGCGCTAACTGCAGTTCACCTCACGGCCACATGGGGTCTCTGTTAGGGTTGTTAGAACCTTTAAATGGTTTGGTTGGTTGAGACGTCACTGATGGGAGGGGCTAAGTGCCATTTCAGAGTCAGTGTCTCACACAGATGACCCTCAGTCTGACGTCCATGTTTTCAGAAGAAGGACATCACCGAGGACAACGTCAGACGACTGAGAGAAAGATTCACGTCTGCTCATGTCGCCGCTGCTGACGGACGCCTGCACATCCAGGAGGTACGAGTCCCGGCGCTCAGTCCAGAGTTTACGGCCTCACAGAGGTTCAAACTGTGATGTAGAGCTTCCTCTGTGAATGTGTCGCAGCTGGCCGCCATGCTGCTGCCCGAGGAGGAGAACTTCCTGCTTCTGTTCCGCAGAGAGACGCCGCTGGACAACAGCGTGGAGTTCATGAGGGTGAGGGTCAAAGGTCAACGCATCATAACGGAGGAGGAGGAGGGGTGTTTACTTCCTCACAGGCCTTCAGCACCCCCTCCTGGATGAACGTTGTGTTTTTTCCCAGATCTGGAGAAACTACGACACCGACAGCAGCGGCTACATCTCAGCCGTCGAGCTGAAGGTAACAAGCCGCACACGCTCAGAGCGCCACAGGCGGAGCGGCCTCTCACTGCTGCTCTGTGTCCCTGCAGGGCTTCCTCCAAGACCTCTTCCTCCAACACAGGAAGTCCATCACCGCTGAGCAGCTGGACACGTACACGGACACCATGGTAACGGGCGGGGTGGGGCGGGCGGGCGTTGTCTGATGCTCTGACTGTCGCCTCTTTGTCTCGTTGCAGATGAAGATGTTTGACAAGAACAAAGATGGCCGACTGGATCTGAACGACCTGGCCAGGTACTGCTGCCCCGTGTCATGTGACCACAGAAGGCTGCCTGTCCTCGTTTGGGTCTCTGCTGGTTCTGGTGGATGTCCTGTGAGCTGTTGTGCGTCTCATTGTTCAGTCTTGTGTGTTTTCTGCAGGATTCTGGCCCTGAAAGAAAACTTCCTGCTGAAGTTTAGGACGGATGTAAGCCTGGCGGTTTGTTTTGTGCATGTTGCTGATTTTGTCTGATTCATGTCCCGGCTGCTGCTCCATCTGTGTGTCCTTTCCTCTGCAGGCCTGCAGTCTGGAGGACCGGAGGAGAGACTTCGAGAAGATCTTTGCTCACTACGACGTGGTATGATCACATCCATGTCTCCTATATGATGATGATCTGTGGTTTGTGTGAACTGAGACTCACTGAGTGCTGCTGTGTGTGTGCAGAGCCAGACGGGGGCGCTGGAAGGTCCTGAGGTGGACGGCTTTGTGAAGGACATGATGGAGCTGGTGAAGGTAAGATGACGCCATACCGGGGTTTGTTTTTCACTGCTCTGGCCTCTGACCTCTGACCTCTGTGTGGACAGCCGAGCATCAGTGGGACCGACCTGGACAAGTTCCGGAAGTCTCTGATGGGTCACTGTGACATCAACGGAGACGGAAAGATCCAGAAGAACGAGCTGGCTCTCTGCCTCGGCCTCAAACTCAGCTAACAGATGTTTTTAAAGCTCTCTTCGACGCTGTCTGCTGATTATTTCTGCTTTTGAATTATTGTGTGATTTTCAGTCAGCTCAGTTTCCAGACAGACGTGGGTTTGATGTTCCATATATTCAGATGATATCGTTCTTGTTAAAACGATGGTGGTCATGTGTGTGGTCATGGCTGCACAGCCTGCCTGTATTTTGCTTAATATCTAGTTGTTTGTGAAACTATAAATGAATTCATTAAATCGGGCGTCTCCTCTGACAAAGTGAATCCAGTGTTTTAATCATGTTTTTACAGCGTGTGTATGAATAAAATAAACATGTTTAAATATGCATTTAACATAACTTACATATATTTTATTTGGGTTTCAGAATTTTTTTTTTCATAATTTGTAACGTTAATATCATTTTTGTGCCGCCAGTCATCAACCGTCCAATCAGGAGCGTCCATTTGTTTGTGACCTGGATGTACGCTCACAGTTTGCTAGCTAACTCTGCCGATCGGTTTTTAATTTTATAATCTAAATATCGTTTTTTATTTATTTTTATTTTGTGTTTAAAGCGCCTTAATATTTTTTAATAATTTTTTTTCTTCTTTATCGGTAAATTATTATTTTTTTCTTCTTTATCGGTAAATTATTATTTTTTTCTTATTTATCGGTCAATTATTATTTTTTTCTTATTTATCAGTCAATTATTATTTTTTTCTTTTATCGGTAAATTATTATTTTTTTCTTATTTAACAGTCAATTATTATTTTTTTCTTATTTATCGGTAAATTATTATTTTTTTCCTATTTATCGGTAAATTATTATTTTTTTCTTCTTTATCGGTAAATTATTATTTTTTTCCTATTTATCGGTAAATTATTATTTTTTTCTTATTTAACAGTCAATTATTATTTTTTTCTTATTTATCGGTAAATTATTATTTTTTTCCTATTTATCGGTAAATTATTATTTTTTTCTTATTTATCGGTAAATTATTATTTTTTTCTTATTTATCGGTAAATTATTATTTTTTTCTTATTTATCGGTAGAGAGCCGGACTGAACTTCCGCAGCTGCGCAGCTGAGCGACTCCAACAGCTCCGCTGAGTGGACCGAACCAAAAAGTGTAATCAGAGGGGGGTGGCGGTGTGTACCAGTCAGACTTTATGAACAGAAACGTGGGACTAAAATGTTATTTACACATTTAAATAAATGACACACACACACACACCTTCCTGCAGAGGAACCCGGGGTTCAGCTGAGCCTGAAGCTAATTAGCTACACTTCAAACGCCTATTGGAGGCGGCCAGGTGAGCGCTGCTTAACGCGTCACCGGCGTGCAGGGTGATTGGTTGGTCAGCGCTCAGCCCAGAGGAGGGGGCCTGGTTTGTGTGCAGATGGCGACAGAACAGGCTGTTAAATGTTGAAGGGATACAGGTTCTTTCACCTGGCATCAAACCTCCCTTGGACCTGTCACATGACCACAAACCTGCTGCCTCCTCTCAGGACCCCAACTCTCCTGTAGCCAGCGGGTCCTGTTGTCGGCATGGTTACAGAGGTGTGTGGCATGGGCCACAGACAGGTGTTGTTTCAGGTTATGGAACCAACATGAAGGCCCAGCAGCCGAGCTACCTGGCGCTCTAAAGCAGCCCTGGCATGTGGGACAGGCTGCGTGTAGCCCCACTGATGGTCCAAGAGGTCCTAGACCATCTGCATACTACCACAGGGTCCTGGGTTCAGGCCTCTGCGGCCTCAGGTTTCCTCACTGTTGGTGTTTCATGTACATCCTTTGAGTCCATGGAGGCCTTCTGGTGGTGGATCCAGCAGCAGGTTCCAGCATGGCGTCAGTTCTTGGCGTCAGTTCGATAAAAGACTTTGAACTGCAGAGACGGGCTGGGTGTTAAATGCTCTGTGCTCCAGTCCAACAACCACACGCCTTACTGGAGACAAAGAGGAGGCAGGTGGTCACGTCAGGGAAATTACAGAGGACCGGGGGTCTGCTGACGCTCTGCCAGCTGCAGAGGGAACACGGAGCTACACAACAAGGCTTACTCTGTAGAGACCCCCATCAGTGTTAGAGCGGATTCAGCCCATCAAACACCAGCGTGCTGCTCCTGGCTGCTGATTGGTCTGTTCAGATTAGGACTGATGATGACAGGGGGTCCTCCCTGGTATATGAATTATGGTTCCACCTCAGATTCTGTCTCCAGGGCGCCCCCTGTGGACCAGGAGCTTCAGTGTGTCTTTACTGTAATGTTAGGCTGTTATGTTCTGTATGCCCCCCCCCCACTCTGATGGCTGTTATTAGTGTGTGTGTGTGTAGGAGGTAATGACACAGAGCGCTGGCTGTCAGAGAGAGTGTGTGTGTGTGTGTGTGTGTGTGTGTGTGTGTGTGTGTGTGTGTGTGTGTGTGTGTGTGTGTGTCGGTCCCTGTCATTAAACAGTGAGTCTGTGGTTAAAGTGACACAGCTGATGTTTGAAGCTCTGCCAGCTTCACATCTGATCCACACACACACTGTGTGTAGTGATGTGTGTGTGTGTTGGTTTGTGCAGCTGGTTGTGGGGGTTTTGTGTGTCTGTGTGGTCTGTTTGTGTCTGATGATGATGATGGTGCGGCTTCATCACATCAGAATGTGTTTAAATGGAATCTTCCTCTCCACCCTCATCCTTTGAATCAAACACTTCATGAAGCTGTCACTAGGTGGCGCTGTAGTCTAAAGTATCCCCTGCTCCCTGAGCGCCTCCTGACACACATTAAATGTTGAATGTTGGTTTATTTCTTCATCCTCTCTCTTTGTTTAGCTTCATATTGATCAATTCATTTTTAATGTGCTTAGATTTTTAGTGTATCACGTGACGTCACAGGCCACGCCCCCTCTCTGTCCATTAACAAAAACAAAAAAAGGTCCTCGTCTGAAGGCGGGGCCAGGCTGAGGCGCGTCCCCGTTCCGCCGTGCGCGCGCCCGGGCCTGCTTCCCTCAGTCGGTGCCAGCAGCAGCAGCAGGTCGGTGTGTGGAGCTGACGGTGTCGGTGTCGGTGTGTGGAGCTGACGGTGTCGGTGTCGGTGTGTGGAGCTGACGGTGTCGGTGTCGGTGTGCTGTCTGTCCGCCACGCCATGCCTCTGCCCCGCCTGCAGTCAGCGGATCTACCCGCTTTGAGGGGACTCTGAGCGCCGGTCCTGGAAGCTCCGCAGCGCGTCTCTGAGGAGAACACCCTGTGACTGTGTGTGTGTCTGTGTGTGTCTGTGTGTGTGTGTGTGTGTGTGTGTGTCACCTGTTCGCTTCATTTATGGACTCCTGAAGCTCCGACCCGGAGCGTGTGTTCTTTCAGTGAGGATGGAGACTGTGATGGAGCGGGAGTGCAGCGCGCTGGGGGGGCTTTTCCAGACCGTCATAGGAGACATGAAGGTAACACAACAAGCTGACCTGTCACACACACACAGACACACACACACACACACACAGGCTCACACTGACGCTTTAATGGAGGTTTGCGGGTGACATCATTAAGGTGCTGGTCCTGTACCGGCCGCTGATGACACACACACACAGACACACACACAGACACACACAGACACACACAGGCTGTTCTAAAACACCTGCTGAATGTAAATAACTCTGCGCTGGTTTAAATCGTCTATTAGTGACGTCACAGTCACGTGGTGTGTGACCGTGTAGCTGCTGTCCAATCAGGACAGTCTTCAGAGCTCATGAATCTGAACCGCGTGTAATCAGCGACACCTGCGGCCGTTCAGTGAACTGCAGCTAGCATGTAGCTGTGTTCTGTGTGTTAGCATGATGACAGTTGGACCATGAAGCTAACATCAGACGACATTACTGGACCAGCTAATGTTAGCCGGCTAGCTGTAAAGTGAGCGTGTTCTGTTGTTTACTCACATCAGGTGGTACCAGTACCAGCTAGCGTGAAAATGTATGTGTGTACAGAGCTAGCAGTAAATTAGCCACGGAGCTACACACCATGTGTAGCTTTGGGTAACAACAGTAGGAATGGTCAGCGGTGGGATTTTGGTTGGATTAGCTGCTGTTAGCTCTGTGTTAGCGAGCTAGCATCGGGTCAGTGTTCAACAGTCCAGAGCTGAGGAAGGTCTCAGAGGTCCAGTCAGATCACAGTCACAGCGGCTCCTTTGATTAGTCATGAAATCATAATTGATCAGTATTAGTTGTCGGCTGTGTGAGGCAGAGGTGGGAGTGTGTCTGTAATCTGCACAGATTAACCGCTGTCTGCTGTCAGCCTGGTTGGAGGTGGGCTCAGTTAATCGGCTCCACATTGTGGTGCTGACACATTACTGTTGATCTGGTTAAGTGGAACCAATCTGCATGTTTTTCCCCGGAGGAGGCTGTCGCAGCGAGCTGCTGCTTTACACACAGACTGGAGCATCAGCAGCCCGGCCCGGTGCGGCCCGGCCCGGTGCAGCACGGCCCGGTGCGGCACGCCCGGTGCAGCACGGCCCGGTGCAGCCCGGCCCGGTGCAGCACGGCCCGGTGCGGCACGCCCGGTGCGGCACGGCCCGGTGCGGTGCGGCATGGCCCGGTGCGGCACGGCCCGGTGCGGCACGGCCCGGTGCTCCTTGTTGCTTCCTCCTGTTCTGGTCTGTCTGGTCATTTAGCTGCCGCTCGTCCTTCAAACGATGCAGCACCTGAGTGATGTTCAGCAGCTCGTAACCAAGGTAACAAGTTGGGAATCTTAGTCAGCAAGGTCAGAGACGTCAGTCAGAAAAACCGGTCCAGAGAACCTCCTCTGAACCCTGAGCTGAGACAGGGAGGCTCAGAGGCTGCAGTTAGCATGCTACATGTAAGTAACTGTGATACAGTTTGTGAGGTGAGTGTGTTAGCTGAATGCTAATTACTGTTTATCTTGAAGTCTTAATCAGCTCGTAGCTCTGCTGTGTTTTTATGTGTGTGTGTGTGGGGGGGGGGGGTTGAACCTGGTGTATCAGGGTCGTCATGGAAACGTCATGGACTGAGCTGCAGCATTGACTTTGTGCTGAGGCCTGGTGTGTGTGGGTGGTGCTGTCATCGGTTCACTGTAAATAATCTGAAGGAGAATAATCTGCTGAGTGTTGGGATTTTTCTCAGGTGTTCACTCTGCACAGCTGCAGGTCAGACAGAGACAGAGTGTTGGTCATGTGACTCCATCATGGCGTCCTGCTGGCTGCTGAGGAGCACAGGACTTCTAGTTCTTACTGACTCTTGTTGGAGGGAACTCTTTGTTTTTGGACCCAGTCCTGCAGAATAATGTGGATTTGGTTGAATAACCTCTGCGATTGTGACCTGTGTGGACTGACGGTCTTTGTATCTGCAGACAAACGTGCTGCTTGTCGTACTGAAGAGATTTGGAGGAAGTGAAGTCAGATTCTGGGATTCTGTGTGGCTGAGAGAGCAGAGTCCTGGAGGACCAGCAGGCTGCTGCTGCTGCCGCCTCCGGTTGTTGTCACGGTGACAATTTATGTCCACAGTGACTGATGGATGCAGCGACCCTGCCCTCAGCTGCAAGTGTGTGTCCGAGAGGGAGAGAGAGAGAGAGGGGGAGAGAGAGAGGGGGGGAGAGAGAGAGAGAGGGGGAGAGAGAGGATGTAATGAGATGAGGGTATATACACAGTGTAAGAGAGAAGAAATGATGAATGGGTAATAAAGAGCAGGAAGATGAAATGACATTTGAAAATGGAAAGTGTGTGTGTGTGTGTGTGTGTGTGTGTTAGAGAGAGAGAGAGAGGACAGTGAGCGAGGGAGATGGTGAGAAGAGAGAATATCTGGGTGTTGAATATGAAAGAAGGAGAAACAAAGAAGGCGAGTGTGTGTGTGACGCAGAGGTGTGTGTGTGTGTGTGTGTGTGTGTGTGTGTTGGGTTGGAGGATGTGTGTACGTGTGGACCCCCCCCCCCCACACACACACACACACACACACAGACACACATCCTTCTGTGTGAAGCCCCTCTGCAGCAGCAGCAGCAGTGTTGCCATAGCAACGGTAGCCAGGCGATGACGCTGAGAGGCAGGCTGGGCTGCCACAGCAGCAGCAGAGGGAAGAATCCTCCGGAAGCTCCGCCCGCTCAGAGAGCATCATCGGGGGGCCGCCTGCTGGTGTTAGAAACGGACCCCAGGTTGTCGTGTGTGTGTGTGTGTGTGTCTGCTTCGCTACATGAACACAAATCCAGCAGGGGGGCGCCTGTTTGACCCCCTCTGGACGGGGTGTGTGGGTGGAGGTGGATCAGGCCCATTGATCCGTCTCCTCTGTGTTTGTCTCAGTTTGTGCGTTTTGGGCCCGAGGAGCTGTTCATGTTTTTTTAAAATATGTTTTATCGTTTGATGTGTGTCTGTGAAAATGACTGTGTGTGACGAGACGGCAGTGAACGCATCGTCCCCTCTGACACACTGACCTAAATGAAGCGTTCCATCAGTCTGATACTCTGCACCTCTTCCTCTCTGCAGGGCAGTTACCCCGTCTGGGACGACTTCATCAGCAAGGCCACCAAACTACAGTCACAGCTGAGGTACCACACACACACACACACACACACACACACACCTGCACAGCTGCATTAACCCTGTGTGGCTGCCACAGATTAATGATGTCACTGAGAAGTTGAGGACGATCAGCAGCAGCCTCCAGAGGCTCTGTGCTGGGCCGGAGGTCAGCAGAGGTCACAGCTCATTACAGACTGTCTGCATCCTCACCCAGCACGCACACAGACACACACAGACACACACAGACACACACAGACACACACAGACACACACAGACACAGATTGTTGCATGTGGTTGTTGTGTAACTCCCGCCTCGCCTGTTGTGTCTCAGGACAACGGTCGTCGTGGTAGCAGCCTTCCTGGATGCCTTTCAGAAAGTGGCAGACCTGGCAACAAACAGCAGAGGTAGGATGTAGAGATGAAGATGTTTGGTGATGTCACTTCCTGTTTTATAGCTTCCAGATGTAAAAAAAAATCCTCAAAAATACAATGACCAACATTCAGAGAGTCTCTGTCTGAATACCTGAGTTACTCTGCACACACACACTGCCTGCAGACAGGATGGAGTGTGTGTGTGCGTGTTTGTCTCTGTGTGTGTTTGTCTGTGTGTGACTGTGTGTGTGTTTGTCTCTGTGTGTGTCCACAGAGACAAACACACACACAGTCACACCGGAGCAGTGTGTTGAATTGCTGGTTTCTCAGTGGTAGATTAGAGGTGTGTGCAGCCACACCCTTCATGTGGGTGATGGATGGAGCGGTAACACGGAGGGAGGGGACTGCAGGCCAGAGGAATGGATGGTGAGGAAGAGGAGGAGGAGGAGGAGGAGGAGGAGGCGGATGGTGATGGGGAGACGGAGGCAGGCTGCTGCTGCTGCTCAGAGTCTGTGCTGTGGACACACTGGACAAACCTGGAGACCACAGATGATCTGGAACAGCCCGTCAGAGGCAGCGGGTGTCCTCCTCCATCACCGTCCTCTCTCACTGAGTTTCTGTTACACCCTGGTTACCATAGCGACCTGCTGCCAGGAAAGGTTTCTGTTTTAAAGGGCCGGCAACCGGCAGCATCGTTTTAGCAGAGGCCACGTCACTGTGTCAGCACCTGGTAACTGAGGAGGAGGAGGAAGAGGAAGATGAGACGCAGTGAAGAGTACGTTCTTTAGACTGCACTACGTTACCCATGATCCTCTGCAGCTGCACTAAGAGCTGTCATACATCCGCACACTGGCTGGAAATCAGATCTTTTCCTTCATTCACCATGAACGGAGCGTTGATGAGCCTGTGCCTGCAGTGCATCATGGGAGGTGTAGTTCTCCTCTGTCCTGGCTCTAAATGATGAGTGTGTGATGTGCGTCTGTGTGTGTGTGTGTCTCTGTGTGTGTCTGTGTGTGTCTCTGTGTGTGTGTGTCTCTGTGTGTGTGTGTCTGTGTGTGTGTGTGTGTCTCTGTGTGTGTCTGTGTGTGTCTCTGTGTGTGTGCGTCTGTGTGTGTGTGTCTCTGTGTGTGTGTCTGTCTGTGTGTGTCTCTGTGTGTGTGTGTGTGTGCGTCTGTGTGTGTGTCTGTGTCTGTGTGTGTCTGTGTGTGTGTGTGTCTCTGTGTCTGTGTGTGTCTGTGTGTGTGTGTGTGTGTCTGTGTGTGTGTGTCTCTGTGTGTGTGT
>NC_041023.1:45999168-46048330 GCF_900634625.1 Parambassis ranga
CGGGCCCGGTTCTCCTCTGACAGTGACGGAGAAGTGTTTGCTCAGGTCGTGATGAACAGCAGGAGGTCAGAGCTGCTGCTAAATAATTCAGACACGTTCTCCTCATGGCGTTCCAGCCTGGAGGTAACGTTCTGACTCACATCCCACATCCCCTCCGCTTACTGTAAACCAGCGCGCAGGTGGCTGCTCGTCACCGAAAACACAGACAGGTTCCACCAAATCACCCACGACTGCAGGCCACACACACACAGACACACACAGACACACACCAGGTGAGGAGTCCCAAACAGCCAGCCTGGCCAGAGAGCTGGAGGTTCTGTTAGAGGGGGTTTGTTTGCAGTAGCTAAAATAATAAGTGTGTGTGTGTCTGTGTGTGTCTGTGTGTGTGTGTGTCCCATCTCTCAGGAGTGATGGGAGGATCAAAGTGTGTCTGGGTGAAGAGACAACAGCCAATCACAGAGGAGAGAGAGCTGCCTGAACAGGCTTTGGAAACACACACACACCTGTGTGCGCTCGACCTCCCACACTGTGTATCGCTGACACACACAGAGCTGTCCTCGTGTGTTCATGTAGTCACCGTACTAAAGGGCCTCTGTTGTGTCGCTGTAGGCCACGCGTGGACAGCAGTGTGTGTGTGTGTGCTGCAGCACAGTGAGGCCAAGCTCTCAGGAAACACAAGCGTTTAGCATTCAGACGCCGCTCTCGCACACAGACACACACTGAGGGCAGCGGGTGTGCACAGTCAGCCTGCAGATTAGAGCTGAATGAGTTCTCTGGTTTCACTGGGGGGGGGGGGGGGGGGTCAAAGGCGGCACAAATCAAACGCTCGCTTTACTTTGTTTGAGTGTGTGTTTGTGTGTCTGTGTGTCTGTGTGTGTGGATGATGTGTTGGCGTTTAATGCTGTGATTAGAGAGGTTTCTGCAGGATTTAGTTTCTGTGTTCCTGTTTCCATGAAGATCCAAGCATGTTTCCACCTGCCTGTGTGTGTGTGTGTGTGTGTCTGTGTGTGTCTGTGTGTGTGTGTGTCTGTGTGTGTCTGTGTGTGTGTCTGTGTGTGTCTGTGTGTCTGTGTGTGTGTCTGTCTGTGTGTGTGTCTGTCTGTGTGTGTGTCTGTGTGTGTGTCTGTGTGTGTGTCTGTGTGTGTCTGTGTGTGTGTCTGTCTGTCTGTGTGTGTGTGTGTCTGTGTGTGTGTGAGAGTGTGTGTCTGTGTGTGTCTGTGTGTGTGTCTGTCTGTCTGTGTGTGTGTGTGTCTGTGTGTGTGTCTGTGTGTGTGTCTGTGTGTGTGTGAGCCTGTGTGTGTGTCTGTGTGTGTCTGTGTGTGTGTGAGAGTGTGTGTGTCTGTGTGTGTGTCTGTGTGTGTCTGTGTGTGTGTCTGTGTGTGTGTCTGTCTGTGTGTGTGTGTGTCTGTGTGTGTGTCTGTGTGTGTCTGTGTGTGTGTCTGTCTGTCTGTGTGTGTGTCTGTGTCTGTGTGTGTGTGTGTCTGTGTGTGTGTGAGCCTGTGTGTGTGTCTGTGTGTGTGTGTGAGAGCCTGTGTGTGTGTCTGTGTGTGAGAGCCTGTGTGTGTGTGTCTGTGTGTGAGAGCCTGTGTGTGTGTCTGTGTGTGTGTGTGTGTCTGTGTGTGAGAGCCTGTGTGTGTGTCTGTGTGTGTGAGAGCCTGTGTGTGTGTGTGTCTGTGTGTGTGTGTCTGTGTGTGTGTGAGCCTGTGTGTGTGTCTGTGTGTGTCTGTGTGTGTGTCTGTGTGTGAGCCTGTGTGTGTCTGTGTGTGTCTGTGTGTGTGTGTCTGTGTGAGTGTGTGTCTGTGTGTGTCTGTGTGTGTGTGAGCCTGTGTGAGCCTGTGTGTGTCTGTGTGTGTCTGTGTGTGTGTGAGTCTGTGTGTGTGTGTGTGAGTGTGTGTGTCTGTGAGAGTGTCTGTGTGAGTGTGTGAGCCTGTGTGTGTGTTTGTGTGTGTCTGTGAGAGTGTGTGTGTGTCTGTGTGTGTTTGTTGGACAGTAATGGGGCAGTGTGTCCTCTGAGCTGCTGGATCATTGGTTCTGTTTTTTCAGTTGCCAGAGGAAAAGAAATAACCCTGTGTGTGTGCGTGTGTAGCACTGATCAGGTCCTGGTTGTGTATCTGAGTGTTTGTAGGACCGGTTCTGTTGTTGTGTGAAGGTTTGTGTTGTGTGTTGTGCATCATTTAAACACACATTTACTGCTGACATGGAAACATGACACCAGTGGTGTTGGCTCAACACAGAACATTTAAGGTTGGGTCAGTGCGTGTCTGGCGCCCTCCTGTGGCCTCATATCACCTGTGGCTCCAGGCAGGGCTTGTCACCATGGAAACCAAGAATGATTCTGTTTTAACCAATCAGCAATCAAACATGTAGTTCCTGAAGTGGCCACTTGGAGGTGAATCCAAGCCTGAGTCATAACTCAGGCGTGATGAAGGGTGGGATGTTGACGAGTGCTGTCTCAGCCTCGTCTCTTCGCCCGTACTTGGATTAACCAGGAGTTTAGGCAGTCAGGTGGTGCCATGATGGCGTCGGCTGGAGCCTGTCCTCCATCATCATGGACAGAGACAGGACACCTGCAGCTTCAGGATGGGACACAGACGGGACTCAGATGATGTCATACATGCAGACTTCCTGTCCCAGTGAACCAGCAGCACCCTGGACCAGGTGTGTCATTTTTGGAGTAGAACCACCTCAAGAATCACCTCAAAGCTGCACAGACCAGAGTCCATGTCTAAAATCAGGACGAGAACGTGTTCCTGCAGCAGCTCACTGAGCCGAGGACAGCAGCTGTCTCACAGCATGTGATTGACAGTTATCAGTGTCCATGACAACCCTGCCCGGCCCTCCATCCTCCCAGACCAGCTGAAGCAGTGACGGGTCAGCAGGACAAATCCGTGCCCTGAAACCTGCACCTGTGCAGCTCGTCACAACTGATACAGCCTGTAACCTGAGAGGGGAGCTGCTCCCAGGACTTCAAGAATCCTGAGACCCTACTGTAACCCCCCCCCCCACACACACACACTCAGGCATCCCAGGACTGGCAGGCATCCTGGGCCTGCTCCCCTCCCGGCTCTGTGTGTGTGGTATTCCAGGACTGTGCGACCTCCCGTCGCTCCGGAATGGGCTGTGAGGACTGTTCACTCCTCCAGAAACTCCCGACCGGAGGAACCCTGACCCGGCTCCACAGCTGTCGGAGGGACTGACACACATCACTGAGCTCTTCTCACCTCACAGGCAGCTTTCAGGCAGCATGCTCTGAACGTCCCACTGCTCCTGAACGCATCGTCTGACCACATCTAAATCTTGAAGAGTTCACTCCAACCAGACTAAAAACATAAAGTCCCGCACTCCTCAGCACCCAGCAGGACGCCATGATGGACTGAGCAGCAGTCACATGACCCACACTCAGAGTGTGTCTGTCGGTGTGTAGATGCTGTGCCGTTAGTGTCCTGGTGGGTGTTGTGTGGAGTTTTGTGTTGTGTCTCTGTCAGTGACCTCTGTGATGTGCAGCTAACTGGCTGGAAGTAGCATGAAGGAGTCTGACAGCAGCGCCACCTGATGGTGAGCTGCAGTGATGAAGTGACCTTGAATATAAGGAGAGAGAGAGAGAGAGAGACTGATGCAACCTCAGGCAACACTGCGGCTGAATCAGCTGATCGGTTACTTCTGTCTGCTCTTTAATTCTGAGGATCCTCTTCTTCCTCTTTGTCCTCCTCTTCCTCCTCTTCCTCCTCTTCTTCTTCTTCTTTGCCCTCTTTTGTCTGACGCCTTCTTCTTCTGCTCCACTTCTCAGAAATAGCTCTGCACTCGTTAGGACAGTGATTTACTGTGTGTGGAGCAGCTCCTCTGGGGGAATGTGACCGGTTTAAATTCCACTCTTGGATTTCAGGTCACCCACTGTCAGCGCAACACGCCACGCTGACCCATCACCCTGAGCAGCGGCGACTCTGCCGCGCGGTGGTGAGGGTCGACGGCTCGCAAAGTTCAGCAGCCATGTTTGAAATTAAGGTTACGTCTCCTCTCTGGGGACTCCACAGGACACACACACACACCGTGGCTCACACACACACACACAAACACACTAATTTAATCTTTTGTAGTGAATAGAAATGTTGCGGATGTTTAGGGACTGAACTCATTTCCTGCGCGCTGACCCAGGACTTCCTGTGCCGGTCTGAGCCTCAGGCTGGTCTGCAGCTCAGACACTGCTCTGTCACACTGAAGTGGGTCACACACACACACACACACACACACACACACTGGCCCAGCGTGAGAAGCCCACAGTCGGGTCAGTCGATGAGATTGATCAGGAACTGATCGACCCTGCAGGAACAGAAGCAGGACGGAGGTTCACAAACATGAACCTGTTGGAGGCGGCGGGGCGAGCCGTCATCCTGGTGGCTGATGGGAAATCTGACAGCTCCTCCCTCAGAGGAGGAGGTGACACCTCGTCTGGAAGTGAGAGGAAACGAAGGACATCGGCAGCTCCTGTAGGGGGCGCTCTGACTGAGCAGCAGTGATCAGTGATGTCATCAGAGGTCAGTCGGGTCCAGTATTGATCCTGTATCAGAGCTGAATGTAGACAGACTGATGTCCTCTGGTCTGTCTGCGAACCTTTGGCTCCTTTGGTCGTGTAGTGTCTGCAGAGCGCCCCCTAGGGGACAGCAGGGTGTGCATGTTTTCCTGAGTTTGGGCTCTGTGGGAGCTCAGACCAGCTCAGAGAGGCTGCTCTTTTAGAAAAACTCCAGTTATTCTGAAGGAGGCAGAAAAGCTGAGAGGGAGGAAGAGGAGTCAGTGCTGCAATGCAGTGTTCACCACCCCACCCTGACCCACACACACACACACACACACACACCCCTGCTCTGTGCGGGCCTCGGCTGATGGACTGCCCTCCCTGTCCACAGTGGGGACACACTGATCAATACCAAAGGAAGCAGGGTTCAGGTTAAGGTCTGGGTCCTCACACACGGAGCGGCAGCATGTTTGCACGTGTTGGAGGAGTTTGTGGATCTCCAGGCTGAGATCTGCTGAACCTTTCCCCAGGAGGGAGAGCTCTGTCTGAGGGAGACGGAGGACGACCATCTGGCTCCTGTGGAAGCCTGTGGAGCTTCTGCTGCTCTGATGATCGGCTCTGCAGTCAGAGTGTGTGTGTGTGTGCAGAATCACTCAGGTCAGACAGAGACTCTCTGAGTGTTGGTCATGTGACTCCATCATGGCGTCCTGCTGGGTGGAGACAGGTCTTCCAGTTTTTACTGAGTGTTGTTGGAGCGCCCTCTTCGTGTTTGGAGGATTTGTGACACGTGTAATCATTAAGTGTAGGTTTGTGTAACCGTACGTCACGCGGTGCATTGAAGGCCCGTCGGGACAGGTGCAGGTCTGTCTGCTGTGCTGAGAGTCCACTGACAGACTGTGTCCCTTTCTGTGTCAGGAGGTACCAGGGACATCGGCTCAGCCCTCACCAGGATGTGCATGAGGCATCGCAGCATCGAGGCCAAGCTCCGCCAGTTCTCCATGTGAGTGTGTGTGAGAGAGATGAACAGGTGTAGCATCTCCTCCCTGCTCACCATGGCAACCAGCTCTTCCTCCGGCTTTAAAATCCTGCTGTCCTTGAGTCCCTGTAATGATGTTCACCTCCTCCCCTCCTCCTCCTCCTCTTCCTCCTCTTTCTCCTCCTCCTCTTTCTCCTCCTCCTCTTCTTCCTCCTCCTCCTCCTTTTCTTCTTCCTCCTCCTCCTCCTCCTCCTCCTCCTCCTCCTTTTCTTCTTCTTCTTCTTCCTCCTCCTCTTCTTCCTCCTCCTCCTCCTCCTCCTCCTCCTCCTCTTCCTGTTATTTTCTTTGCACATGTTCATTAACTCCCCGTCACTCAGGTTTGAACAGGAAAACAAGGCTGCTGCTGCACCTTTAAAATCACCTGAGTGATGCCGTGTGTGTGTGTGTGTGTCTGTGTGTGTGTGTGTGTGTGTGTGTGTGTGTGTGGTTCCAGGGTGTTCTTGGACTGTCTGATCAACCCTCTACAGGAGCAGATGGAGGAGTGGAAGAGAGTCGCCAACACTCTGGACAAAGACCACGCCAAAGGTTACACACACACCCACTTTTTGTGTGTGTGTGTGTGTGTGTGTGTGTGTGTGTGTGTGTGTGTGTGTGTGTGTGTGTGTGTGTGTGTGTGTGTGTGTGTGTGTAACCTTGTTTGTGATTCTGCAGAGTATAAGAAAGCCCGTCAGGACATCAAGAAACGATCCTCAGACACTCTGAAGCTGCAGAAAAAAGCCAAGAAAGGTTTGTTCCTGCTCAACACGCTGAAGTGTTCACAACGTTAACACACACACACACACACACACACACACACACACACACACACACACAGAGGACAGTCTGTGTGTGGTTCACTGGTTCAGACGGCTGCTTACTGATGTAAACAGTTATTTACATCATAAAGAAAAAACCTTCTGTGCAAACATGTGACCTGAGGTTTGTCTTTCTCTTGTCCAACCTGCCTTCGTCCTGCTGCTGGCATCCAGCTGATGTTTTTGGTAAGTAGCTCCACACACACACACACACACACACACTCAGCCATAAACACTGGGCTGTGACGCCTCTCATACAAAGCACAGAGCTGATGTGGTGGAACATGGAGTCCACAGAGGAGGTGCCTGAGCTGCAGCTCAGCCTGCTGACGGGACCACTCTGACTGACTTAACCAGGATGTGAGTAAACACGCTGAGGAGGACGCGTGGCGGCGGCCCTCCTCATGAGTCTGTGGGACGGCAGGAATCCTGCTGCGGCTGCTCTGAAGCGGCTTTAATGACATGTTTACGTCCTCAGAGGATGATGGGATCACCAAACAGAGAGGAGCAGAAAACACTCGGCTGATTGGTGCGATGTGGTCACATGACGCTGATCTATGACACTCTGGTCTGTGATGACCAAACCGGCGAAGGAGGAATGCATCAGTGAGGGACTACTTTGTGTGGCGGATTGCTCCGGCCTGACAACCTCCATAAATCTGACGCCATCTTGAACACTGTTGGTGTTTATTTAGGACTTATATACTATTTAGGAATATGGGCAAAGGGTGGAGCCTGTAGTGGACAGGTGATGTCCAGTCCTGTCCTCAAGCTGAATTTAAAGGAGCTCTTTGGGGACTCACTTTGGAGCCTCTAGTGGACACTGGAGGAACTGCAGTCATGTCACTGTCTGATGCTCTTATCGAGCAGTTATTGAATCGTTGTGTGATTAAATGTGTGTGCTTGTGTGTGTGTCTGTAGGCCGTGGAGACCTGCAGCCTCAGCTGGACAGCGCCATGCAGGACGTCAGTGACAAGTATCTGCTGCTGGAGGAGACGGAGAAGCAGGCGGTGAGGAAGGCGCTGGTGGAGGAGCGGAGCCGCTTCTGCTGCTTCGTGTCCATGCTGCGGCCCGTCGTGGTCAGTGAGGCGCCCGGACCACGCCGCCAGGAAGAAAAACCCATCAGAGTCTGAATGCCTCTGTGTGTGTCTGTGTGTGTGTCAGGAGGAGGAGATGTCCATGCTCGGGGAGATCACCCACCTGCAGACTCTGACTGACGACCTGAAGCTGCTGACCATGGACCCACACAAGCTGCCGGCCTCCAGCGAGCAGGTATCAGAACCGAAGCTCAAAGACCTGTCTGAACGTCCTGATGGTCCTCGAATGCATCGTGGTGAAATCAGATCTGGACTCAACATGTTCACGCCAACATCTCAACCAGGAAGCTGTGACAGGTCACGTGACCTCCGGTCTGATCTGCAGCTCTTACAGACTTCCTGTGTTTCTGTCTGCAGGTCATCGTGGACCTGAAGAGCTCAGACTGCACCTGGTCCTATCAAACTCCGCCCTCGTCCCCGAGCACCACCGTATCCAGGAAGTCCAGCATGTGCAGGTGAGTGACCCTGTGCTCTTCTGCCCTCTGGTGGTTGACAAGCAGAACTACAGCTGTGGATTTACATCTACCCTGTTTCCTCCTCCTCCTCCTCCTCCTCTTCGTCTCACAGCAGCCTGAACAGCGTGAACAGCAGCGACTCTCGCTCCAGCGGCTCACACTGCCACTCCCCCACCGCACACTTCCGTTACCGTGCCTCCTCCTCGTCCTCCTCCTCCGTGCTGCCTCAGCAGACGCCCGCCCGCCTGTCCTCGGTCTCCTCCCACGACTCGGGCTTCATCTCTCAGGATGCGTTCCAATCCAAGTCGCCCTCGCCGATGCCGCCAGAGTCTCTGCAGGTAGCGTCGCTGAAATGTCACATCGACATATGAGGTCTGCTGATGCCCGCTGGTTGCTAGGATACTGTGTTCATTAACCCCTGTCTGTGTGTGTGCGTGTGCTGAGTCACCTCAGGAACATAAGGTCACAGTTACAGCTCCATCATACAACCCAGCCAGCAAGCTGACCCACAATCCTTTGAGGAGGACATGTCACATGACCGAGCTGCTGAGGGACCGCAGATGAGGCCAGCTTAGCCAGCATCATTTTGTTGTATGCTAAATGAAAGAAATAAGACATGTAGCACACTGTAAAGCTACAGAGCTAACGTGTGGTGTGTTTCTTACTGGCCAATAGGCAGGAGGGTTAGCCAGCTAGCTGTAAGTTAGCATTGATCTGGCTTTGGATTCACTTGTTTGTGTACCAGGAAGTTAGCATCACATTCCCCACTGATGGACAACAGCACGGTCACATGACTGCAGTGTCACCGCAGCTAAGCATAGCATGCCTGGTTAGCAGTTCACTTACTGACCACAGGTGTCGCTCTTAACAAACGTTTCATTCTTCCTGCTTCTTCTTTGCTCATTCTAACTCTTTTAGCACTAACCCATGCCGTGCTGTGTGTGTCTGAGTGTCTGTCTGTGTGTCTGTGTGTGTCTGAGTGTGTCTGAGTGTGTCTGTGTCTGTGTGTGTCTGAGTGTGTGCGCTCTGTGTGTGTGTGTCTGAGTGTGCGCTCTGTGTGTGTGTGTCTCTGTGTGTGCGCTCTGTATGGCTCTGCTGCAGTCTTGTGTCTCTGTTTTATCCTCTGAGTCTGTCACTGAGGAGCCTTCCTCCTCCTCCTCCTCCTCCTCCTCCTCCTCCTCCTCCTCCTCCTCCTCCTCTTCCTCCTCCTCTTCCTCCTCTTCCTCCTCCTCCTCCTCCTCCTCCTCCTCCTCTTCCTCCTCCTCCTCCTCCTCCTCCTCCTCACCCTCTCACCCTGAGCCCCAGGTGAACATGTGAACACACACACACACAGTTTGACAGCTGCTTTTGTCGTGCTCTTCATCACGTGGATGTTTTTATGTGTCTCATGTTGTAGCCGCCATCTTTTAATTTTTGTCTCTCCTCCATCCGCTCACTGTCAGTTGTCAAACGGCTTTGACCATCACGCTGCCCTCTGCCTGCCTGGAGCGGTACTGCAGGCCCAGGACACCCACCTGCACCCCCCATCATACCTCACCTCCACCTCCCCCCTGTCCTCGCCCTCCTGTCCGTCTCTGTCTCATGTGTGGCCGTGGTCTCGCTCAGGTCCATCCGCAGACACCCCGCCCCTCAGCCCAGAGGGGCTCGGCACCGTCCCATCATCCAGAATCCCCACCTGGAAGGTTTGACCTGCACGCTCGCCGCTGCCCCGCCCCCAGCCCTCCTCCATCTTCTGATTGTTTTTATGATCATCATCTCTTTGAAGGAGGCTCCGCCTCTCTAACCTCTCCTTTCCTTCCTCCAGCTGTCAGAGTCTCTCTTTAACCCTGTGTGTGTTTTAATGGACCTCATAGTGAGTCCTGACCCTTCTGTCCTGCTGTCTGTAGGACTGGGCCAAACCGGGCCCGTACGACCAGCCCATGGTCAACACCCTGAAGAGGAGCAAGGACAAGAGGGGAGAGACCACAGATCCCAGCAACCACCGGGGCACTGAAGCCACCACGCCGGGGGAGGAGCCACGGGGGGTTAAAGGAAGCCCCTCTGTGATGTCACCCAAGGTCACTGACGCCATTCCTTCCATCACAGCAGCTGTAGAAGGTTTCGCCGCGTCACATTCAAGGACCATCAGAAATGTTAAAGTCCCTTTCTGTGTGTGTGTGTGTGTGTGTGCGTGCGTGTGCAGGCTGACAGGGAGGTCCATGAGGAACTGGCCAAAGCTCTGGCCCGAGGCCTCCAGCTGGACATCCATGGCTCCTGCAGGGACTCTCTGCAGGGCTCCAGCGGTTACAGCAGCCAGACCAACACTCCCTGCTGCTCAGAGGACACCATCCCATCACAGGGTACACACACACAGACACACACACAGACAGACACACACACAGACACACACAGAGACACACACAGACACACACACACAGACAGAGACACACACACAGACAGAGACACACACACAGACAGAGACACACACACAGACAGACACACACACACAGACACACACAGAGACACACACAGACACACACACAGAGACACACAGACACACAGACACACACAGAGACACACAGAGACACACACACACAGACACACACAGACACACACAGACACACACAGAGACAGACACACACACACACAGACACAGAGACAGACGCAGACACAGAGACAGACACACACACACAGACACACACAGAGACACACAGACACACACACACAGAGACAGAGACACACACACACAGACACACACAGAGACACACAGACACACACACACACACACAGACACACACACAGAGACAGACACAGAGACAGACACACACACACGGAGACACACACACAGACACACACACAGAGACAGACACAGAGACACACACAGACACACACACACACAGACACACACAGAGACAGACACACACACACGGAGACACACACACAGACAGAGACACACACAGACACACACACACAGAGACACACACAGAGACAGACACACACACAGACACACTCAGAGACAGAGACACACACAGACACACACACACACACACACAGAGACACACACAGACAGAGACAGACACAGAGACAGACACACACACACGGAGACACACACAGACAGAGACACAGAGACACACACAGAGACAGAGACACACACAAAGACAGAGACAGACACACACAGAGACAGACACAGAGACAGACACACACACAGACACACTCAGAGACAGAGACACACACAGACACACACACACACACACACACAGAGACACACACAGACAGAGACAGACACAGAGACAGACACACACACACGGAGACACACACACAGACAGAGACACAGAGACACACACAGAGACAGAGACACACACAAAGACAGAGACAGACACACACACAGACAGACACACACACAGAGACAGACACAGAGACAGACACACACACACGGAGACACACACACAGACAGACACACACACAGAGACAGACACACACACACGGAGACACACACACAGACAGAGACACAGAGACACACACAGAGACAGAGACACACACAAAGACAGAGACACACACACACACAGAGACACACAGACAGAGACACACACACACAGACAGAGACAGACACACACACAGAGACCGACACAGAGACAGACACACACACACAGAGACACACACACAGACACGGAGACACATAGAGACACACAGAGACAGACACACACAGACACACACACACTCTTGGTTCCTGTCTCAGCCTCTGCCTCTGTCTTGTCCCTCCTCAGTGTCTGACTGTGATTATTACACCGTGGGAGCCGATCAGGACGCCGAGCAGCAGCAGCTGAAGTCAGACTTTGATAAATCCTCCACCATACCGAGGAACAGTGACATCACTCAGTCCTACCGCCGCATGTTCCAGTCCAAGCGCCCGGCCTCCACGGCCAGCCTGCCCTCTAACCCCTCTGCCGTCATCACCCCGGGTGTCGCCACCATCCGGCGGACGCCGTCCTCCAAACCCAACTTGCGACGGCCCTCTGGAGGCCTCAGTTTGGGCCCCATCCCCATCAAGCCTCCCATGATCCCGGTGAAGACTCCCACCGTGCCTGAACATCCTGGATTCCCCAGCAGAACGGCATCAGAGGACGCCGGCACGCCGCGGACGCCGCTGAGCCCTCAGACCGCCCCTTTGTCACCTGGCAGCGGTGTCCCCTGGGAGACCCAGGGATCAGATCCCCCCACCCCGCCGCCTCAGCCGGGCGGCCGGCTGTCAGACTGGGAGCGCCGCCCTCTGCCCGAGCTGCTAGAGGAGATGGAGTACAGCGAGGTGGAGGACTATTTGGTGGCGATCCGGCGCGGCGTCAAGCTGAAGAAGACGGTGTCCAACGACAGGTCTGCACCCAGCATTCACTGAGAGCGCGGGGGGGGGCGAGCCGCTCTGTGGCCCCGACCGAGAGCGCTGCTGAGGGGACGCAAACAACAACAGGAAGTCAACCAGAAACTCTGGAGGATCCATTTTAACCCTCAGAACGCTGGCTACACACACACACAAAGAGCAGCTCCACGTGTCCGTAGATCCTGACTGCTCTGCTCGGCAGCTGCAGGGTTAACTCTTTATTTCTGGAGGGTTTTTAACACCAAGACTTTCACGCCTGATGCATTCAAGGACCACGAGGAAGTTCAGAGTCCGAGCATTGTGTGTGTGTGTTGCATGTCAGGCCTGCTGGTGTGTTCTGAGGGTTAAGGTGAGTTCAGGACTTGGTGTGATTACACAGTAAAATCATCCAGAGGTGCAGGTCTGAAAGGGTTAAAGGATCTGCAGGTAAAGTCTGTCAGTCACAAAGGGTGTGTCCCTTTAAGAAGAACCTTTCTGTGGGGTAGCTTCAGGTGTAAGTGTTGGTAACATGTCTCCTGGTAGCAGATAGATGTTGTCATGACGACAGATGAAGAATGACGGAGGTCTGTTTGTACATAAACCTGATGTTTGTGCTTCAGTTTCCACTGAAGGTGCCAAAAGTGTGTGTCTGTGTGTGTGTGTGTGATCAGACCCTCAGAGCTGTGGACTTCCTGAAGGTGGAGGTAACATCTGTAACTTTTCCTCTGCTGCTGCTTCATGCAGCCGTCAGCATCATCAGCCACTCCTCCTCCTCTTCCTCTCTCCTTTTCTTCCTCCTAGTCCTCATCATCGCCTCTTCTGTCTCCTGATACTCTCCTCCCCCTCCTCCTCCCTCCTCCCTCCTCCTCCTGGTCTCTCCCTCAGTCCTCCTCCCTCCTCCCTCCTCCTCCCTCCTCCCTCAGGCCTCCCTCCTCCTCCCGGTCTCTCCCCCAGGCCTCCCTCCTCCTCCCGGTCTCTCCCCTCCCTCCTCCTCCCGGTCTCTCCCCCAGGCCTCCCTCCTCCTCCCGGTCTCTCCCCCAGGCCTCCCTCCTCCTCCCGGTCTCTCCCCCAGGCCTCCCTCCTCCTCCCCCAGGCCTCCCTCCTCCCGGCCTCCCTCCTCCTCCTGGTCTCTCCCTCAGACCTCCTCCTGGTCTCTCCCTCCTCCTGGTCTCTCCCTCAGTCCTCCTCCTGGTCTCTCCCTCAGTCCTCCTCCCTCCTCCCCCCAGTCTCTCCCTCCTCCCCCAGGCCTCCCTCCTCCTCCTCCTGGTCTCTCCCTCAGTCCTCCTCCTGGTCTCTCCCTCAGTCCTCCTCCTGGTCTCTCCCTCCTCCTGGTCTCTCCCTCAGTCCTCCTCCTGGTCTCTCCCTCCCTCCTCCTCCTGGTCTCTCCCTCAGTCCTCCTCCCTCCTCCCCCCAGTCTCTCCCTCCTCCCCCAGGCCTCCCTCCTCCTCCTGGTCTCTCCCTCAGTCCTCCTCCTGGTCTCTCCCTCCCTCCTCCTCCTGGTCTCTCCCTCAGTCCTCCTCCCTCCTCCTCCTCCCTGTTTGTCTCTGTGATCCACTCTAAAGTCTGTGAAGCACTCTGACATGAAGGTCGTGGTAATAATGATTATAAATGATTAGTCCCTGTTACAGGCAGCTCAGACTGGCTGCAGTGTGTTAGCAGTGTGTTAGCAGTGTGTTAGCAGTGTGTTAGCAGTGTGTTAGCAGTGTGTTAGCACACCACTGACAGTGTGTGTGGTGATGACAGTGGGTTGTGTGACGTGTATCTGCTGTAGTCCTGGCCACTGTGTGCCTACTGTCGGTCTGAAGAGGACAGCTGTGGCAGCCATGTGGGAGGAGCCGGTCCTCACAGACCTCCATCATGGCTGCCCGGGCGTCCTGCAGGAGCAGATCCTGATGCTCCTCCACCTGCAGCACGTGCACAGCTGTGACGCGCTGCCCCCACGTGTTCAGCAGCGTGTTCCCGCTGCGGCCCAACAGGACTGTTCATGTGATGTCATCAGACTTCCTGTTACACACATATATTAATATGCATGTTGACTTTTTGTGTTGCCGTTTTAATGGCCTGCTCTTTCTCCAGTCGTTTCTTGGTCCGACTGCTTCACATCTACAGCCTGTTTATATCCGTGTTCCGTCCTGAGCAGGTTCATGAACATGAAGGTGGAGCTGAAGCCAGAACAGGCATATGAAGCTGGATGTTGGAGCCTGGGACCTGTGTGTGTGTGTGTGAGGGTCAGAGCCGTGTGTGTTGCTGTCAGTGTGTGTCCTTCCCCTTTAGCCTTTAGTGTGAGACGAGCTGCCATGTTTCTCACAGAGCTCTGGGTCTGGGTTTGAGGAATCCAGGAAGTGACGTCTGCGCTCCATCGGAACACCACCTGAGCCACACCTTACTGTTAGCGCGCTACCTGCTAGCTTAGCTAGCTCACTGTTTGCTGTATTAGCTAACATTACAACGTGGTGCATCTATGTGTGATATATTACCTTCAGTGTGGATCGTAGCCAGCTAATGCTACACAGCTAACGTGGATAACTACATACTACATGTGGATAGCCTTGATCGGGTGTTACTGTTCCACTTTGGTTAAATGTTAACAAACTTAGCAGCTAGATCAGCTCCAGGAGCTTGGGTTAACTGCATGTATCCAGTGTGTGTTGGTAGTGATGATGTTAGCACACAAGCTAAGCTAAGCTAAAGCTAAAGCTAAACCACTGGACACACCAACAACAGAGGAGTTCTGAATCTCTAAATTTAAAGTATGTTGTACTCAGATCATCAGATTTCTCAGGAGCCTTGAACACAGCACGGCTGAAGAGGAGAGCACATCCATCAGACAGGACGACGCTTCGTTAGCGGGCCTGTGTTTTTTTTTTTTACATTATGACTGAATTCTTCTGTTTTGTATGTGAGCGGCTGTAAAATATAAACTGTAGCATACGTCTGATCTTATGGTTTTGTATTTTGTTTATTGAAGTAGGAAGTCTTCACTTTGACCCGAGATAAGTGACTATTATTTCTAATCCCTTTTCAATGCAAGACATTTTGATTGTCCCTCCAATAAATAAACTTAAACACTGATGACATGTTCCACTGCACGTGTGTTATTTAAAGGTCTGTCAGTGCGGCGCGACCTCCAGCGGTTGAAGACTGAGTCTTCTTCACACACACACAGGCAGCATTGATCACGTGGTATTTATTTCACTCTACAGACATGGAGCGGTACATGTACAGGTCTCCTCTCAGGCGGATGGTCCTGCTCCTTCAGCCAGTCTTTGTTCTCAGGGCTCACAGCAGGTTTACGGGCACTCCTTGGGGCGGGTGACCGTCTGCCACCACAGAGGGGGCAGCTCGCCCTCCTTGCGGGCAGGAGGGAGGGCTTCGGTCCTGGGGCCTCCAGCCGGAGTCTCGGCCTCCAGCTGGGCGACCTGGATGCAAACGGAGAGGAAGATGGAGACTGTGCTGAAGTGTGTGTGGGGGGTGCAGAGGTGGAGCTACAGATCACTGAACTCATGCCAATGTCACTCACCTCTTTGTCCCAGCTCTGCATCCTCAGCTTCTTCCACTGCTCCCTCTTGGAGAAGTAATCAGGATACATGGCCTTCTCTGAGGGATGCCAGTGATCCAGCACCCACTCCGGGACCTTACAGGGACAAACAGCAGATTCAGACCATCAGCGCCATCTCTGGTCAGACCTACGAAATCTAATGGCTTCTGAAAACGACTTCTGTTCAATCATCTGAAACCAACAGCTGCTAAGAACCTGCTGTGATGAACAGCTCACCTTGTAGCACTCGTATCGCTCGTAGGAGGTCCCACCAGGAGAGTCGGGGAAGATGTAGGGCTGAGGGTGCTGGTTGGCCCAGAACTCCTCCTCTCCTGCCTTCAGCAGCTTGGTGGCCTTCACCATGTCCTTCTCATCCCGGCTATCATCAAAGCGGGCGCGCAGCAGGCAGGCGTAGAACCGGTACTTATCCCTGTCACAAGCACAAACCAGCAGCGTCACATGCAGCTTTATCTGCAGAACCAGGATCATCTCCAGGTGCTGCACAGACCCGGAGCCTGCTGTGGAAGTAAGTGAGGAAGTTCTAATATTTACATTTTTTTTAAAGCTAATGACCTGCAGGATCTGGGACTACTGCTCGACTTCTCTCAGAAATGTGGCGCCTGCTCACACCGAGCAGTGAGACAGCTGATGTGAGTGGAGCTACATCCTGGTTCTAACGCTAGCTGGCGCTGCCGCCATGTAAATACCGCAGTCTTAGCTCGTTTCTGGCCCAAATAAGACTCCGTCATGGATCATATCTGAATGATACGAATGTCGCTGCTGAGTCCTTGTGTTACTGAGAGACGTATAAACCGAGCAAACAGTTTAAATGCGCACTGACGGATGGGTGACCTGCCGGGCAGGTAGCTTAGCAGTTAGCATACAAGCAGCCCGCAGACTGCAGAGACGCCCGGTCCGTCCACTCTGTCCCTGACTAAGGTCGCCTCACCTGAAAATGCACCAGGACTCCAGGTGTCTCAGAGACTTCTTATACAGCCGCAGCACTTTCTGCTGGTGGGTGAGATACGCAGCGGCCATCTTCGCCGTCCGCTGTCACCTTCTGGCCAACCAGCGCGGAGGATTCTGGGATTTGTTGCACCGGGACGTCAGGGCCGTAAAGTCCCTGCAAGAAGCGCAGACATATTTCTGTTCTCCTAACACGGGGGGGGGGGGGGCGGGCTTTACTCATGGGTGGACGGACCCTGTCAGGAGTGTGACGTCAGCAGGCGTCTGTACTGGACGACACTCACCGGGCGGCTACAGTATGAACTCTTTCAATAACCTGGATCCCGTCTGCTCCAGTCTTTACGGTAGTGTGGGATTGTGGGATTGGAGAGAGCGGCGCGTGCTCTCTCAGCAGCAGAGCTCCTACAAACATGGCTGCGCACAGATTCATCGGTAAGACCGCGGCTTTACATGGTCTGTAGATCGAACCCGCTCAGGACGCAGAGTCCGGCGGCTGGCCCGGTGCCCCGCGGCCCAGGCAGGGCAGCCTGTGTGCAGGGTTAGCATGTGAGCTAATGGGTTAGCCTCGTTAGAAATGACAACAAAGCAGCCAGAGAGGTTCACGCGTGGATCAGAGACACTCACACAGGTAGACATGAAGGTTTAGTGACACACAGCAGAAGAGAAGACACTGGGATGAAGGTAGTTTCCAATGACTCCAAAATAAGATGACCTGCTGACCTGCAGGGGACAAACGAGGCGTGTTATTGAAAGTGAATGATGGAAGTAGCTTAAGATTAAGATTAATCTTGACTTAATTTTAAGATTAAGATTAATTTAATTTTAAGATTAAGATTAATCTTAATCCTAAAATTAAGTTAAGATTAAGATTAAGATTAATGTTAACTTAATTTTAAGATTAAGATTAATCTTAATCTTAAAAATCTTAATAAAATCTTAATAAAACATAAGATCTTAATTTTAAGATTAAGTTAAGATTAATCTTAATCTTAACTTAATTTTAAGATTAAGATTAATCTTAACAAGCTACTTCCATCATTCGCTTTATTGTTTCAAGATACAGAGCCGCTCTCAGCTCTGTCCCTGAATAAGTGATGGAAGGACTGAATGTCCGCATGCTGGTCCTCCCTGTGCAGATATCGGAGTGAACCTGACGGATCCCATGTTCCGAGGGCTGTACAGAGGGAAGCAGAAGCATGCCGGTGAGCTGATCCGCCTCCTCTGTCCTGCACGCTGTGGGAGCTTTGTCTGAGTCTCTTTTTCTCACAGATGACTTCGATCAGATCGTCGACAGAGCTGTGAAGGCTGGAGTGGAGAAGGTGAGCCCCCCGCCACCAGTGTGATGTGAGCTGGAGTCTGTTGTTCCTGATGCGTCCACTCTGCCTGCTGTCTGTTACAGTTCATGATCACAGGAGGAAGCCTTGAGGACAGCAGAGAAGCTCTGAAGCTGGCTGAGACCAGAGGTGACGATCGGCACAGCACAGCCGCCCGACGCTGTCCTCACGGCGCCGCCCGTCTCACCCGACATGCTGCCTGTGTCTGTTACAGAGGAGTTCTACTGCACGGTCGGCTGCCACCCCACCCGCTGCTCAGAGTTCGAGCAGAGCGGAGAGTCTCCGTACCTGAGGGGACTGAAGGAGCTGGCAGCAGCACACAGAGGGAAGGTGGTGGCGGTGGGAGAATGTGGACTCGGTATAAAGCCCTGTTGAGGGGACAGATCCTCAGTATAAAGACCGGTCTGATGCCTTAATGAGTGTTTCTTTGTTCCAGATTTTGACAGGTTGGAATTCTGCCCCAAAGACACTCAGCTCAGGTGAGTGTGTTTGGACAGGATCCAGCTCATGTCCTCATGCTTTGTTCTTACGGAGGAAAGACACACACATGAGTGGACGGGGTCCTGTCTCTCTCTGTCTGTCGCAGGTACTTTGAAAAGCAGTTTGATTTAGCAGAAGAATCCAAGCTGCCCATGTTCCTTCACTGCAGGAACTCCCATCAGGACTTTGTTGGTAGGTCTGAGGTCCTGGTTCAGTTCATGATGGATCTTTGAGGACATGTTTTTAACGTCTCTGTCCTGACAGACATCATGAGGAGGAATCGGGACCGGTGTGTTGGCGGAGTGGTGAGGAAACACAGCGTGGAGATGCAGAGAAGAGCTGAGATCAGATGCAGCTGATGACGTTCTCTCCTCTCAGGTCCACTCCTTTGACGGGACAGCAGAGGACGCCGCGGCCCTCGTTGACCTGGACCTCTACATCGGAATAAACGGCTGGTGAGAAGCTTCACACCTTCACGTCACAGGGTCGCAGCTGGCTCAGTCATAAACACAGAAACTCTTAAAAACTCTTTGCAGTTCTTTGAAAACAGAGGCCAACCTTGAAGCCATGAAGTCCATCCCCACAGAGAGGCTCATGATAGAAACCGGTGAGTCGGAGAAGGTCCGGCTAAACACGGCCGAGGTCCTCTCACGCTGAGTCTGACCCGCTGCTCTCCCCTCAGACGCTCCGTGGTGTGGCGTGAAGAGCACTCACGCCGGCTCCAAACACGTCAAGACGACATTTCCCACGAAGAAGAAGTGGGAGGCCGGGCACTGTGTGAAGGATCGGAACGAGCCCTGTCACATCGTGTGAGTCTGCTCAGGGACCAGAGGCAGCTGCAAGACCTCCGTCAGTTTAACACGTTCATGTCTGTTTCAGACAAGTTCTGGAGGTGATGGCAGCTGCAAGGGAGGAGGATCCTGTGGAGCTCTCCAACGCCATCTACAGCAACACCACCAAGGTCTTCTTCAGCGCCAGCTGATCACAGACGGATGATAATCGGGTCCTCCAGGGTCTCCGGACTGAGCCCAGGACTCGGCTTTCTTAAATATCAAATGTCTTTATGCTGTGTAATAAAACAGTTCTAGGTTTCCTTGGGTCATTCTCACACTTTATTATATTAAACTTTCTGTGTGGATATGAAACGTATTTGTTGCGTCACCTGCCACACCCACTGACGCCGGAAATGACGTGTAATTACGTTGCAGCAGCCTAGCAACTTCTGTGGTCTTGTCAAAGCAGAGAGGTGTGAAGGATGCCCTCCGTGACACCGGACTGAGCGGGACCTGACCGGGGTCTGACCGGGACCGTGACGTTTACCGGCTGGAGGCGGAGCCTGCCGGGGCGGAAGCAGCAGTTTAAACCGAAGAAGAAGAAGAATCAGCAACAGGAGGTTGGGCCAGAGGCAAACATGGCGGACAGCAGCAGGCTAGCAGCGGCCACATAGACGTCAGGCGAACCGAAAGCCAAGAGAACCGGCGGCTGCTGCCGTGGGTTCATGCTGCGTGGATAGCCGGGGCTCACCGGGACCGGGAAGCCCTCCGCGGAGACCGCATGGCGTCCACTCAAGCCCGGATAGGCCAGCAGGCCTTAGCGGTGCTGGATGTGGCTCTGCGAGTTCCCTGTATCTTTATTATCGACGCCATTTTTAACTCTTACTACGACCCGGGTTCAGGATGGGCCGGGGCGATGGGGAAGGTCCTGGTCCGAGTCACGGGTAAGAACCCCGCAGAGCCGGGCTCGCACACACTGACGGTTCTAACCGTTAGCTCGCTAGCTAGCTAGCTAGCTGTAGCAGCTGACCTGTCAGAACATAAACAGATGATCTGTCAGGGCACCGGGCTACAGGCTAGCAGCTAGCAGGTCCGGGTCACAGGTGTCAGCTGGAGGCTGGTTCTGTCCTGCAGACAGTGGTGTTTGTGGGGTTAATGTGCACATCACTGTAATCTGATTCCTGAGTAACTGATCACACAAATGTTTCAGTTATCTGATCTGTTTATATCCGGTCAAATAAAGGGTTTAAAGTAGCAGCCGTCCATCATTGTCTGCGGTCTGAGGCGGACATGTGTGAAGGGAAGAGTTAAGTCCTGTCCACATTATATGATAATATATCTCTGTACCAGCAAAGTATAAATCTAATCCAAGTGTTCCTGCTGACAGACCTCAGATTACTGCACCAGATTACAGGCAGGTTACATAACCTCCGTGTGGACCTTTGGCCCCTGACAGGCCTCTGTGTGCTGGGTTCAGCCAGTCGAAGGGCCACACAGCAGCCTGTGTGTTTTTAACCGGGTCAGGGAGCTGCTCTCTCTCTTCAGTTGTAGTTTTTCTTTGTGTGCTTCCTGAAGTGGGTCATTGTGTGATGACTTGTGTCTCCGCTGGCCTCCAGGTGTCCTCATCTCCAGCGTGGTGCTGCTGCTCTCCCAGAAAGCGCTGTTCAAGTTCTACACCCTCTTCTTTGCCGTCCTCCTGGGCCTGACAGCCGTCCTCATAAACTACTACGCCACCTCGCACATAGACTTCTACAAAGCGGCGCTGGGCTTCCGGGTGCTGCCCAGGAACGGGCCGACGCTGTGGCTGGGCATGGCCGCGGTCCAGCTCGCCTTCGGCATCGGCTACGTGTTCCTGCTCAACCTCCAGTCGGTGTTCGCCGCGCTGGTGGTCCTGGACATCATGATCCCCCTGTGGGGACTGATGATCGAGCTGCCTGCAGACGTCAGGCAGATGGTGGCCGTGTTCTCGGGCCTGGGGCTGGCTCTCAACACGGCGATCTGCCTGGCCATGAGGCTCAGGTGGTTCTACTACTCGTGCCGCTACGTCTACCTGCTGATACGGCACATGTACCGGATATATGGACTGCAGCTGCTGCTGGAGGACACCTGGAAGAGGATCAGGTTCCCTGATGTGCTGCGAGTCTTCTGGCTGACCCGGGTCACTGCCCAGGCCATGATACTGGTGTACGTGGTGCGGGTGGTGAGGAGGGAGAGCGGAGACGCTACAGGAGGGGCTGCAGACGGCGGTTCTGATTCACAGGTCAGCTCTGGGTTCATTTCTCTGTATTACAAAGACCTTCCAGCGGCCCGCTTTCTACTGCAGGAACTCCTCCTCCTGAGTTCCTCTGTAGGTCTGTAGGAACTATTAGGCTGATTTTCCACAAGCCAGACTCCCCCGACAGGAGCTGGCTCAGGGTCTGTGTGGGGTAGGAAGAGGTGCTCCTACTGGACGGTAGGCTTTGTTGGAATGTTATGAATATACTGTCACCTCATGAGATCCTGCACAGGTTTCTGCTGCAGGAGCTGCCCTGTTAGTTCCTTTTCAGTAAAATAACAAAGCAGTGGAACACTGCACCTACGATGTTCCTGCTGAATGTAAGCTCACAGCCTGTGTGTGTCTGTGTGCGTCTGTGTGTGTGTCTGTGTGCGTCTGTGTGTGGGGACCACCTTCAGGGCTACCTGCTGAGCTGGGACGTGTTCTGGGACCTGACTTCTAACCTGATCATCTCCGGCTGTGACTCCACACTCACCGTGCTCGGCATGAGCGCCATCATCTCCTCCGTCGCCCACTACCTCGGCCTCAGCATCCTGGCCTTCATAGGTAAGAAACCGCTCCCCTGTTTCTGATTGGCTGGCTGGTGAGCGCGCTCCCTGATTCGGCCGCTTTGTGTCATTTAAGGGTCGACGGAGGAGGAGGACAAGCGTTTGGGCTTCGTGGCTCCCGTCCTGTTCTTCATCCTGGCACTGCAGACCGGCCTGAGCAGCCTGGACCCAGAGGAGCGCCTGGTGGGTTTCAGGACCCTCTGTCGCTGTGTTCACACGTGGCGCCCTGCCCTAACCTGTCGGTAACTCTCTTCCCTCTGCAGGTCCGTCTCAGCCGGAACATGTGCCTTCTGCTAACTGCCATCCTGCACTTCATTCACGGCATGACCGACCCTGTCCTCATGTCGCTCAGCGCTTCCCACGTCTCCTCTTTCCGCCGCCACTTCCCCGTCCTGCTGGTGTCCCTGGTGCTCTTTGTCCTCCCTGTGGCCCTCAGCTACACCCTCTGGCACCACTACGCCCTCAACACCTGGCTGTTTGCCGTCACCGCCTTCTGCGTGGAGCTCTGCCTCAAGGTGAGTGCGAACAGACGTCCTCCTCCTCACGTTTGACTCGTCAGTGGCAGCGGTTGGTCTGACCTGTCCTCTCCTGTAGGTTGTGGTGTCTCTGACGGTCTATGGTCTCTTCATGGTGGACGGATTCTCCAACGTCCTGTGGGAGAAGCTGGATGACTACGTCTACTACGTGCGCTCCACGGGAAACATCATCGAGTTCCTGTTTGGTGTGATCATGTTCGGAAACGGCGCCTATACCATGATGTTCGAGTCCGGGAGCAAGATCCGCGCCTGCATGATGTGCCTGCACGCGTACTTCAACATCTACCTGCAGGCCAAGAACGGCTGGAAGACCTTCATCAACCGCCGCACCGCCGTCAAGAAGATCAACTCCCTGCCCGAGGTGCGAGGGGACCAGCTGAGGGACATCGAGGACGTGTGCGCCATCTGCTACCAGGAGTTTGCCACCTCGGCCCGCATCACGCCCTGCCACCACTACTTCCACGCGCTGTGCCTCAGGAAGTGGCTCTACATCCAGGACACGTGTCCCATGTGCCACCAGAGGGTCTACATCGAGGACGACATTCGAGACAGAGCTGCCTTCTCCAACAACAACGGGGGCTACGCCGCACCGCAGGATGCCGGCGGCGGGCAAGCCCCGGGGGACAACCAGCGCCGACCGCCAGCCGCCGAGCTGCCGGCCAACGGAGCGGCGGGCGGGGCGCAGGCCGCCGGGGGGGGCGCGGCAGAGCTCAACAATGACCTGCTGGAGGACAACGACAGCATCGAGTACGATGAGGAGGAGTGGGGGACTCAGAACGGCAGCACGCCGGTAGAAGAAGACTATATCAATGACGACACAGACTCCACGGAGGACTGACAGGAGCAGAAGAATTTATCTTTATTATATTTAAGTTAAAAAGATAAACGTCAGGGATGTTTCTCTCTCTCCTTAGTTTCTTTGGTTGGAGTTTTACTCTATAAGGGCTCGTGGAAAGAGTAACAGCTGCTCTCCCTGTGTGTGTGTCTGTGTGTGTGTGTGTGTGTCGGGGCTGCCTGATGTAGACCAAAACCTCACACTAACATCCTCAGAGCTGATAAAGATCTGCAGAGGCCTCAGAGAAAACACAAAGAAAAGAAGCCACTTTCTTTCTTTAGATTCTGTCCCCGTGCAGCCCTGTGTGTGTCTGTGTGTGTCTGTGTGTGTGCCTGCCGACATGTAATGTCCTTAGAGGATGTCTTAAAATGCTGGAGCGTTGGTTAAAGGACTGCGGGGCTGCTGTTGGACCTCCATCGGCTGCTCTGCACCGAGCGGAGGAGCTGGGAGAGGTGTGACTTGCTACTGTAATCACTGATATACCTCTGTCATACTTACTACTGGTCTGTTGTGTGACCTCACTTTACGATTGTGTACGTTATTGTACATTTAATGACACGTGCGTGCACTCTCTCCCCTCACAGTAGAGGTTCAGTATTTAGTTTAGCGGCTCCTCACAGACTCGGACCGCAGGAGGTGTCTGTGGTCCACCGGGCTCAGAGGGTGACACTAAAATATAACAGACCGATACACGTGCTGTGGATGTGCCGCCCACAGGTAGTTCTGCGTCTCGCCCCTGAAAGAGCTCCAACAGGTGCAGTGAAAGCCACACTTTCAGAGCTCTGGTCCAAAAAAAATGTATTGATCAGTGCGGTAAAAATGCAGCATTATGTCAGCGAGAAGCATTCAGTCATTTCCTCCCAGAATCCTTTGTGCTCCCTCACTGGTAAAGACCGGAGGGTTCTCACACTGCTGAAGCACTTTCAAAGGCTGGTGGAAGTCTCAGGGCTGGAGGAGCCCAGAGTCTGAGCAGAACCCTCAGAACAAGCCTCTGAGTGAATCTGCAGGAGTCCTGTTCTCCTGCTGATGAGGATCGTCAGTTCCACAAAAACCTTCAAGCACAACTCCAGCGAGTATTAACCCCTTCAGACTTCCACAGCCTGGAGCTCCTGCTCCTGACTGATGGCAGAAGAGAGAGCGCCGACTGTGACGTATGAAGGACTGTGATTATTAGTGTGATGGATCTGGGAGCGTTTGAAAGCTCCTCAGTTTGCCTTTTGTTTTAAAAAGAGATTTATGTAAATAAAATCATCTTTGATATTGTGTTCGGGCTCCTGACTGAATGGAACACAGCGTGAAGCTGCAGCTGGCGTACACGACCACCAGATGGTGCTGTTTCAGCGGCGTGTTGGAGTCCGGTTTGTCATTTAAGGCAAATAAAGTTTTACATATAAAATACGAAAATCGATACACTTCCGGTATCCTGAACATATCGAACCCCCATTTTTCCTGCGAGAATCTGAACGCTCAGATTTTACTGTGAAAGGTATGACCGGAAGCAAGGCGTTTTATTCTGGAAGCCACGCCGGAAGTGTGCTTTTCCTGTAATGGCGGCTGGCTTGACGCTGTTAGCTTAAACTTCATGTGCCAAACTCTGACCGCGGAGCCGCCAGAGATCATGAGACGGGCTGGGCGGCGGAAGCCTGAGGACACGACCGGCGGCCAGGCCGTTACCCCGACTTTACACCGACCTGCCGCCGCTCTCGCTGCTTTTCAGCCCGCTGAGGTCGAAGCGAGCTCGTAGATCAGAAATCAACTTGTGCCGGAGCGCGGAGCGAACCCGGTCTGACAGACCGGACCGGTTCTTTAGTTTGTGAGTTGCTCGTGGTTTGGCCGTCGCGGCGCCATGCTGACGGTCTGCCTGCACAGAGCTCTCCGTCCGGCCGTGCAGAAGTTCCCGGCGGCGCGGAGGCTGCCGGGGACCGGGCGCCACACGCCGAGCTGCGGGATGGGCACACACGGGAGGAACGAGCCGAGGGAGCCGCTCAACTCCCCCAAGAGGGCGAAGGAGTTCATCTACCGGCTGCAGCCGAAGGAGAGGACGTGTTTACTGCGGGAGCTGCAGAGCTTCGAGTCCATGGCGATAGCTCAAGGTAGGAACGGGTCAAAGGTGGAGGCTCGCAGGGCGCGCTGTGATTGGACCAGGGCTACCTGAGCAGGTGGAGCCGGCACTCACACCTGCCCCAGTGACTTCCGGGTCAGCTGACTACATTAAAAGTCTGACCTGGGACCAAACATTTAAAGACATTTATACATAAACCACAACATACAAGAATCTGAGAAAAAAGTTCCAAAACAAACAATAACACAAACATAAACTCATGGATCTGAAGTTTGATCCCTCAGACATGTGGCTTTCATCTGTTTTTAATGTACTTTAAAGCCACGGTGTGGAATGTGTGTGTCCCCCTTGTGGCAGTGAGAGGAACTACACAAACACTGAGCTCAGGATCTTCTCTGGCAGTCATCAGTTACACACTTTCTCTGGAACTTTTCTGGTTTCTGCTCTTTCTTTGTGGATAAGAGTGATAGGTGTGTCTGTGTGTGTCTGTGTGTGTGTGTGTGTGTGTGTGGTTCCTCTTTTGAGTCACACGGGTTTCCTCTGTTTGCTTGAAGGAAAAGTCTGAATGACGGTGACTGCTGAAACGTCTGAGTAATCTCTCCTCAGTGTCTGAGGACACAGATCTTAAACGTCTCGTGGTGCGTTCACTGTCAGGCTCCTGCAGTTCAAACTGTAAAGAGAAGCAGCGCTGCACTCCTCGTCACTTTGTTGTGCGACTCTCCGTGTGTGTGTGTGTGTGTGTTATGTAAGATGCTGATTTGTTGCAGACTTTCTTCTCTGAGTGGATTCAGGCTGTTTGCTGGGAGTGTTCTGCTTTGAGCTGCAGGTCCACACCCACTCATTATCTGACAGTTGTGTAAGAGAGTAGCGGCTGCAGGTGTGGAGAGCCACGACCGAGCTGATCCTGGTCCAGTCCAGTAACCCTGGACCCCTGTGTGTGTGTGCAGAGCCAGGGGGGCTCTCTGTGAACGCAGAGGTGCCTCTGATCATGTGTATGTGTTCTTAAAGTGTTCCAGGGTTCTGTCCTCTGTGGGCTCGGTCCACAGTACGTTATGATGACACCGTTCTATGCGGCGCCGTCCTCCATGTAAATTAGAAAGTTTCGCTCTGAGTCTTTGCTAACAAGCCGCCTCCTTCTCCTCTGTACTTCTCCCACTAACGAGCTGAAGGCCATGACGGCGAGCTCATTAAAACCTCCCTGGATGTCTCCATGTGAGAGGGTGTGACCACACAGTGTGTGTGCATGTGGACTTTACAGTGAAGCAGCTGCAGCTGCTGGAGTCAGTTAGGAGACTGACACACTGGAGAAAGTCATTCCAGCTAGAGTAGGATTGAGCCCAGACAGCCTTTAAGCTGGATGCGTTCAGACCTATTTTCAAATCTGGCTAACACACACTTGTGTCCGCACTCAATCCGGCTTCATCCAGCGTGTTTGGAGGACAGTTTGCTGTCCTCCAAACCACTAGGTGGTGCCTCGTAATATACAGAGTCCGTTCACGTCGCGGTAGGACCGCTTGTGCGCATGCGTCGTGCGTTTTTTTTGTCCCGTGTCTTGCCCCGTAAACCGGAAGTAGCATGTCGCTAGCCGGATTCGCGAGCCACATTTGCGTTCACACCTGAGCCACATTTGAGCCAATCGGCTTGAAATCAAACTGGATACAGCCGGATTCGAGGTGTTCACACTCAGAAAAAAACACATCTGGATTGATCTGGATGCGGCCGAAGCCTGCTTAAGCCACATTTTTTTCCCCAGTGTGAACGGGGTATTAATCAGCTGATCGATTAATGAGATGATGAATCACACGGTGAATCGATCAGCGATCACTGAGCTGAGTGTCTTTAAGACGCATGCTAACAGCTAAGATGAAAACGATGTGTGATTAGTAACTAACATTGTTTTTGAATTTTGTGGATGTTTAAGAACAGATGATGCTCTGGGTTTCTGCTGGAATTGAAGCGGCTCCTCTGAATGTTCAGGCCGTCACACGTGGTTTCCTGGTGTCACGCTCCGTATGAAGCTGCAGAGATGTTCTGTTCTGTTCTGTCTGCTAACAGGAAGCATTCATGTCTGAGAGCAGCTGGCACCAAAAACGGTCCAGAAAAATCAGCCTGTTGAGCTGCAGCTGGTCAGGTGTAGCTGTAGCCTTTAGCTGTTAGCCTTGTAGCATCAGCTAATAAGGAAATCAACAAACAGTAAGTTAGCTGGGTTAGCAGCCAGCTGCACTCATCCACTCAGACACTGTTTAGCTAATGATAACAGCGAGCTAAGCTAAGCTTAGCCAGCTAGCTGTGACTTAGCCACACTGTTGTTATGTAGCTTTGTCGACTTTGTAATACATGCTAATCAAAGAACCCAAAAAGCACAAGCTAGCTCCAGATGAATGCGATGCGCTCACCTGCTCAGACGAACCAGCAGAGCAGCTAGCTGCAGCCACAGCCCTGCCTGTCAGGCCTCACACTGACTCATAAGAATTAGCAACTGGTAGGCTAGCAGTGTAGCAACGGAGAGCCCTCATTAGGGCTGGTGATGAAAACATGCGTTCATTAATTCAGACTGTGTGTGGATGCTCTGTAATTGTGGGGATTTGAATCTGAAATCTGAAATGAAAGCATCAGCCGCTCATTGCCAGCTGAGTGTCTTTAAACGGGGAGCAGATGGCGCTCATCACAACGGCCAAATTAAAATGAGAAGATTAAAATGGTCTTATTTGAGCTGCCGTCTTCCTCTTCAGTCTGAGCTTCAGGTCCTGAGTGTGGTCACCTCAGGCGGAGCAGAGAGAGATCGGCCTCCTCCACAGATGAACTGGTAGAAATAAACCGCCGCCGTGGACGGACACCTTTATTCTCACACACGGGGACGCCCGTTCAGCTCAGGGACAGAGTGCCTGTGAAGTCCTCCCTCTGTTCTGTCCCCGCTGTGGCTCCTCTCTGTGCTGAGAACATGAACAGACCATAATGGACTCCTGAAATTAATTCAGACAAATAAAACAGTCTGCAGGGAGTTAATTAGCACGCCTCCCCAGCCGCCGCAGCACCACGCTATTTCTGTTTGTGTTCATACAAACAGCTTTTATCACAGCGTCCCGGTGGGGGGACTGTGGACTGTGGACACAAACATTCCTGCTGCAGAGTTTAACTCATCAGCTGCAGATCAGCTGAGTGCGGCTCTTTGACTCTTGACTGAAACCTGAGCTGCTCTGTAAATCAGCTCAGACACTGTGTCCTCGTCTCAAAGTGAACAGAGAGCTGACGGTGTGAGATTATATGAAAATACGCTGAAGGGTCGGCAGATTATGAGGCTCTGTCTCTAACTCAAGAAGGGTTAAAGAAGCAGAGCGACAGCCGCTATGAACCCGCAGCATTTTCTTCATTCCTTCTCTGTCCGTCCATGTAGCACTCGAGAGCCCGGCATGCGATGCACATGCACAGCGTGTACACAGTTATCGAAGCATTATGGAACTTTTGTCATATTTTTATTGAAAAAAGTTATATCACGATAATTATCGTCATCATTTTTATCGCCCAGACCTAATTCGAGTACTCAGATCACGCAAAAATGTCGAACCCAGGGTCTCTTGCGCCCAAAACGCTGATCATCCCGCTACGCCACGAGAGAATCATTCTCGATGACACCACTAATGAGTCATGGAATACTAAATTAGTTGTTAATGGGAATCATATCTAATAATAATAAATGCTTCCTGTTAAGGCTACCTGAAGTCATTTACACAGAAACATGCAAATTAGTGTCAATGTAAAAACAAATCGTGATAAAATCGTGATCGTGATTTGATCATTAAAGAATGGTGATATAACATTTTTGCCATATCGCCCACCCCCAGGTATGATGTAAGTTTCTGTGATCTTTGCAAATGCTCATGTGCACTAAAACTTGATTTGAAAAAAATCGTGGATGAAATCGCAATATTTGCCAGAAAAATCGCAATTCAATTTATTCTTAAAATCGTTCAGCCCTAGATGGATGGATGTTTGGATGGATGGATGGATGGGTAGGTGGATGGATGGATGGATGGATGGATGGATGGGTGATGGATGGATGGACTGATGATGGGTGGGTGGATGGAGGATGGGTGGAGGATGGATGGAGGATGGATGGTGGATGGATGATGGATGGGTGGAGGATGGAGGATGGATGATGGATGGATGGATGGATGGATGGGTGGATGGAGGATGGATGGGTGGATGGATGGATGGGTGGATGATGGGTGGAGGGTGGAGGATGAATGATGGGTGGATGGATGGATGGATGGGTGGATGGAGGATGGATGGAGGATGGAGGATGGATGGAGGATGGATGGGTGGATGGGTGGATGGGTGGATGGATGGATGGATGGATGGATGGATGATGGGTGGAGGGTGGATGGGTGGAGGATGGATGACAGATGGATGTTACAGGGCGGTCCAGCCCCTCTCTGTCTGCAGGCTGACATTCAGACCAAGCTGAGTCCAGGTCCCTCGGTGGGCAGCGGTCTGCCCTGCCCTGATCCTCACAGGCTGATGGTTCCTCTCTCCCCGTCTGTCAGGCTGAATGAGAAATGTGCAGATTTCACTGTAATGTAATAATCCATCATAATGATGAATCTGATTCATTAACAGCGCTGGATGGGCGGAGCTTCAGCTCCAGGAAGTCCTCAGCAGTAGGAAGCTGATGGAGCTGCGTGGTTCTGTTCATGATGTTTACGTTTGCACAGGTTTGAGCCTGTTTTTCAGAATAAAAGTAAACCTGCTGAACACCGCCTGCACCGTCAGCATCAGACTCCTGTAGAGAAACTTCCTGGATGGATGCTGTTGCTAAGCAATACTGTGGATCAGAATTTGTTGCTAAGCAACGTTATCTTGTCCCAGGAGGCAGAAGCATCGGTCAGAGCCTCGGCTGAGTCTCTTTACCTGAAACACTGGACTGAAGGATGTGAGGAGTGGTACCGGTCACACACACACACACAGGTTATAAAGTGAAGCACTCAGCAGGTTAAAGCCCGGCTGTAGTTGGTCCGTGTCCCAGAATGCTCCTCTGGCGCTCCTCTCTGGAGTCAGTGTCAGTGTGTGTGTGTGTCTGTGAGTGTGTGTGTGTCTGTGAGTGTGTGTGTCTGTGAGTGTCTGTGTGTGTGTGTGTCTGTGAGTGTCTGTGTCTGTGTGTGTCTGTGAGTGTGTGTGTCTGTGAGTGTGTGTGTCTGTGTGTGTCTGTGAGTGTGTGTGTCTGTGAGTGTCTGTGTGTGTGTGTGTCTGTGAGTGTCTGTGTCTGTGTGTGTCTGTGAGTGTGTGTGTCTGTGAGTGTGTGTGTCTGTGTGTGTCTGTGAGTGTGTGTGTCTGTGAGTGTCTGTGTGTGTGTGTGTCTGTGAGTGTCTGTGTCTGTGTGTGTCTGTGAGTGTGTGTGTCTGTGAGTGTGTGTGTCTGTGTGTGTCTGTGAGTGTGTGTGTCTGTGAGTGTCTGTGTGTGTGTGTGTCTGTGAGTGTCTGTGTCTGCGTGTGTCTGTGAGTGTGTGTGTCTGTGAGTGTGTGTGTCTGTGAGTGTGTGTGTCTGTGAGTGTGTGTGTGTGTGTGTGTGTCTGTGAGTGTGTGTGTGTGTGTGTCTGTGAGTGTGTGTGTGTCTCTGTGTTTCTGTGTGTGTGTGTGTGTCTGTGAGTGTCTGTGTGAGTGTGTGTGTGTCTGTGTGAGTGTGTGTGTGTCTGTGTGTCTGTGTGTGTGTGTGTGTCTGTGAGTGTGTGTGTGTCTGTGTGAGTGTGTGTGTGTCTGTGTGTGTCTGTGTGTGTCTGTGTGTGTGTCTGTGTGTGTCTGTGTGTGTCTGTGTGTGTGTGTGAGTGTGTGCCAGCTGAAATCTTTAATGTCATGTGATCATATGATAATAAACAAACCTCTGATGTGTGTGTTTTTCCCTCAGAGACTCTGGAGCCGTCACCACCGACTGCATCCCAGATCAGATACAGTGAGAGACACACACACACACACACACACACACACACACACACACAGACACACACACACACACTCACAGACACACACACACACACACACACACACACACACTCACAGACACACACAGCGTGGTTCACTGCAGATGGAAGCTCTTTAGTTCTGGTTCTTTGGTCTGAACTTGGTGGAGCCTCCTCAGCTGCCGTCAGCTTAATGTCAGAAACATTTGGACCAATCAGGTTGAAGCTGGATTAACCTGTGCAGTAAATGAACCTGGAGGTCGCTTACATCAGGTCATGATGTTTATCTGAACACGTTATTTAACTCTTGAAGGGCCGGCGGGTTAACGCCTGTTTCCTGTGTTGCAGTTCTGTTCCACAACGCCCTGCCCTTCGTGGGCTTCGGCTTCCTGGATAACGCCATCATGATCGCCGCGGTGAGTGAAGTCATTGAAGCCGTGAGCCGAGCGTGCCGCCGCTGACGGCGCTCTGCTTTGTCTCCTGCAGGGGACGCAGATCGAACTCTCCATCGGGGTCACTCTGGGCATCTCCACCATGGCAGGTAGGAGCGGCACGCCGTCCACGCAGTGACATCCTCAACCGATCGATCATTGATAGACTCGTTGATCAGAAACATTCTGCTCCGACATGAGACCAGTCCGTTCTTCTCTTGTCAAATATATGATCAGACGTACGTGTGATGATGTCACGTCTCTGTGGTCAATATGTGTATTTATTGATCGCTTTATTCATGGCTGCAGGCGCCACTCTGCACTCTCTGTGCATCATAAGTGTGTCTGTGACCACACACAGACACACACTGTGTGGTCACAGACACACGTGTCAGGCAGAGAACCAATCAGCTGCTCGAGTCTGTCGCTGTACCTGCAGGAAGCATTTCATGAGGAGAAGTTTTGAATGTGTGAAGAAAAACACGTTTTTATTCTGACATCAGTCTGAAATTTAACAGAAAAACTCTTCTGACATGAGAGTTTGTGAAAAACGTTTTCTTCATTTTACCTTGAATTGAATTTTACCCTGAATCTGAGCTGAGATCAGAGTGATGGAGAAAAACTTCTACAAGGTCCTGAAACGTCAGAAAACTAGAAGCACTAATGTGACGTGTGTTTAATCTGTGTTTCTTCTCTCTGTGTGTGTCTGTGTGTGTCTGTGTGTGTCTGTGTGTGTCTGTGTGTAGCTGCGGCTCTGGGAAACCTGGTGTCAGATCTGGCAGGACTTGGGTAAGCAGCATTTACTTTACAACACAATAAAGAGTTAAAGGTTCAGTACAATCAAACAGCTGCTCAGCAGCCAGCAGGACGCCATGATGGAGTCACATGACCAACACTGAGAGTCTGTCTGACCTGCAGCTGATCAATGAGGTGTGTGTGTCTGTGTGTGTCTCTGTGTGTCTCTGTGTCTGTGTCTCTGTGTGTGTCTGTGTGTCTCTCTGTGTCTCTCTGTGTGTCTCTGTGTGTGTCTCTCTGTGTGTCTCTGTGTGTGTCTCTGTGTCTCTGTGTGTCTCTGTGTGTCTCTGTGTGTCTCTGTGTGTCTCTGTGTGTGTCTCTCTGTGTGTGTGTCTCTGTGTGTCTCTCTGTGTGTCTCTGTGTGTCTTTGTGTGTCTCTGTGTGTGTCTCTGTGTGTGTCTCTGTGTGTCTGTGTGTGTCTGTGTGTCTCTCTGTGTGTCTCTGTGTGTCTCTGTGTCTCTCTCTGTGTGTCTGTGTGTGTCTGTGTGTCTCTCTGTGTGTCTGTGTGTGCCTCTGTGTGTGTCTCTGTGTGTGTCTCTGTGTGTCTCTATGTGTCTCTGTGTGTGTGTCTCTGTGTGTGTCTCTGTGTGTCTCTGTGTGTGTCTCTGTGTGTCTCTATGTGTCTCTGTGTGTGTCTCTCTGTGTGTGTCTCTGTGTGTCTGTGTGTGTCTGTGTGTCTCTCTGTGTGTCTCTGTGTCTCTCTCTGTGTCTCTGTGTGTCTCTGTGTGTCTCTCTGTGTGTGTCTTTGTGTGTCTCTCTCTGTGTGTCTCTGTGTGTGTCTCTGTGTGTGTCTCTCTGTGTGTGTGTCTCTGTGTGTCTCTCTGTGTGTGTCTCTGTGTCTCTCTGTGTGTCTCTGTGTGTGTGTCTCTGTGTGTGTCTCTCTGTGTGTGTCTCTGTGTGTGTGTCTCTGTGTGTGTGTCTCTGTGTGTGTCTCTGTGTGTGTGTCTCTGTGTGTGTGTCTCTGTGTGTGTCTCTGTGTGTCTCTCTGTGTGTGTGTCTCTGTGTGTGTCTCTCTGTGTGTGTCTCTGTGTGTGTCTCTCTGTGTGTGTCTCTGTGTGTGTGTCTCTGTGTGTGTGTCTCTGTGTGTGTGTCTCTGTGTGTGTCTCTGTGTGTGTCTCTCTGTGTGTGTCTCTGTGTGTCTCTCTCTGTGTGTGTCTCTCTGTGTGTGTCTCTGTGTGTGTCTCTGTGTGTGTCTCTCTGTGTGTGTCTCTGTGTGTGTGTCTCTGTGTGTGTGTCTCTGTGTGTGTCTCTGTGTGTGTGTCTCTGTGTGTGTCTCTCTGTGTGTGTCTCTGTGTGTGTCTCTGTGTGTGTCTCTCTGTGTGTGTCTCTGTGTGTGTCTCTGTGTGTGTGTCTCTGTGTGTGTCTCTCTGTGTGTGTCTCTGTGTGTGTCTCTCTGTGTGTGTCTCTGTGTGTCTCTCTCTGTGTGTGTCTCTCTGTGTGTGTCTCTGTGTGTCTCTCTCTCTGTGTCTCTCTCTGTGTGTGTCTCTGTGTGTGTCTCTGTGTGTGTCTCTCTGTGTGTCTCTCTGTGTGTGTCTCTGTGTGTGTCTCTCTCTGTGTGTCTCTCTATGTGTCTCTGTGTGTGTCTCTCTGTGTGTGTCTCTGTGTGTGTCTCTCTGTGTGTGTCTCTGTGTGTCTCTCTCTGTGTGTGTCTCTCTGTGTGTGTCTCTGTGTGTCTCTCTCTCTGTGTCTCTCTCTGTGTGTGTCTCTGTGTGTCTCTCTCTGTGTGTGTCTCTGTGTGTGTCTCTCTGTGTGTCTCTCTGTGTGTGTCTCTGTGTGTGTCTCTCTCTGTGTGTCTCTCTGTGTGTCTCTCTGTGTGTGTCTCTGTGTGTGTGTCTCTGTGTGTGTCTCTGTGTGTGTCTGTATGTGTCTCTGTGTGTCTCTCTGTGTGTGTCTGTGTGTGTCTCTCTGTGTGTGTCTCTCTCTGTGTGTGTCTCTGTGTGTGTCTCTGTGTGTGTCTGTATGTGTCTCTGTGTGTCTCTCTGTGTGTGTCTCTGTGTGTCTCTCTGTGTGTGTCTCTGTGTGTCTCTCTCTGTGTGTGTCTCTGTGTGTGTCTCTGTGTGTGTCTGTATGTGTCTCTGTGTGTCTCTCTGTGTGTGTCTCTGTGTGTCTCTCTGTGTGTGTCTCTGTGTGTCTCTCTCTGTGTGTGTCTCTGTGTGTGTCTCTGTGTGTGTCTCTCTGTGTGTGTCTCTGTGTGTGTCTCTCTGTGTGTCTCTCTGTGTGTGTCTCTGTGTGTGTCTCTCTGTGTGTGTCTCTGTGTGTGTCTCTGTGTGTGTCTCTGTGTGTGTCTCTCTGTGTGTAGTCTTGCAGGTTATGTGGAGGCTCTGGTTTCCAGACTGGGGATGCAGGTTCCAGATCTGACGCCCAAGCAGGCGGACATGTGGCAGACCAGGCTGAGCTCCCACATGGTCAGACTGAGCCCGTCATGTGTCCATTGATCTGTGATAGTTCTGATCAATACGTCAGGTTAACCCCCCCCCCCCCCCCCCCCCCTGCAGGGTAAGGCCATCGGCGTGTCCATCGGCTGTATCCTGGGGATGTTCCCGCTGCTCTTCCTGAGTGATGATGACGACGAAGAGGCTCCGCCCTGCGGTGACACGGCCTCCTCCTAATGAGCATCATCATCACGCCTCCATCTCACCTCAGACCTGAAGTTTTCGCCGCCGTCCTGCTCGGGCAGCGTCTCAGGCTGCTGATCCTTCGGCGTCGGTTGTGGCGTGGAGGTCTGTCGGACGTGAAGCGCTCGCCTGTCAGTCAGCTGACACTTCCTGTATGACACTATTGAAACGGACGGTTCATTTATGACGTTCTTCAGCCAACACTCTTATTATCTAAACACTATTTATCCAGATGTTCGTGTGACGTCGGCCATCTTTAAACTTCAGCATGGCGCTCTACCTCCAGGAGCGGCGTCTGTGTCTGCATGATGACCGGCTGCCGCTCCGCTGAATGGCTCTGCTCGGGGGAGGGAGGAGGGAGGGAAGGGGGAGGGGGGGAGGAAGGAGGGGGAAGGGAGGGAGGGAGGAAGGGGGGCGAGGGGCGTTCACCCGCACTGCATGCTGTTATTTTTAGTTCTGGACTGATGTGTGTTTTCCAGGGTCGCTCTGTTAGACACACACACACACACACACACACACACACACACACACACACACACACACACACACTCCTGACTCACTTCCAGCCGTCTGTGTAATTAGTTCTTTAGCTTTTGTTTCATCACACTTGAAGCTCCAGATGGTCCAGAACAGCTCATATGGAGAGAACGTGGTTTAACATGTGACTTCTCTCTCTCTCACACACACACACACACACACACACACACACACACACACACACACACACACACACACACACACTCCATCACATGTCGCTCCAGCTCTGTCACAGAAGCCAGTCAGACAGGGTTACTGTGTGTGTGTGTGTGTGTTCATGATATTGTTGTCTGTTTTTAGACTCAGCTGCTGGATCACACTCCGTTTCCCATCATTCTCTCTGTCTGCTCCTCCTGCCAGTGATGTGCTGGTTTTTAATGTAACAGCTGAGTGTGTGTGTCTGTGTGTGTTCAGACTCCACCTGCTCCACGATCAGGATCAATGAGGAGGAATACTGATCTAATGTTTTTCTATCGTCCCTGTTTGAGTTTGAGTTTTCAGTTTGTGTCCAGTTTGATAGAAGCATGTGAGCAGCGGTCTGTCTGTGTTGTGCTGCCATCTTGTGGACAGTCCTGAGCAGCAGCTGTGCATGGATAGGTGTGTGTGCAACATGGAAGGACACGGTGTGTGTGTCTGAAGCATTATTTAAGAACAGTACATTTGGAGTGTTTCCATGCGGCTCAGCAGAGGATGCTGTGTTTAGTCAGCACTAAATAAATGTTACCGGACTTATTCGATGTTTGTGTCTTCATTAAGACAAAAAACCAACTCACAAATATTGAGTTTTATTTTTGTAAAAGCGTCAGTAAACCTCAAACAGCGAGATGAAGCATGTTATGTGGGACTACTTTCTGCAGTGGATTAATACACATCCTTGTTGCTCAGTAACAACGCTCCGTCACTATGGCGACAGTCGTGGCCTGAAGCTGCGCGGCCGTATCATCATGGTGACCGCCTTCAGAGAATAGAAGTCCGAGTCCTTCCAGGAGAACCACACGATGCCGTCTGGACCCAGCAGGTTCTGGGCTTTCAGAGAGTAGCGCCCCCCCCTGCTGGACACACAGAGTGTTTACACACCTTTGCCTCGCGCTTGCAGTGAGTGCCGGCAGTCCTACCTTGTAGTAGACGCCGTTCAGGTTGGCGTGGAAGCACTGGTGGAACCACCATCCCGAGTGGCTGACCTCGGCGCAGATGTCGCCCGTGTCCGGCGTGCTGAACCCGCGCTGGTCGTGATACCAACCGAACGAATCCTCCACCGTCCCACTGAAACCGGACACGTGGAGGCGGTACCGGTCCTCCTCGCCTTCTATCCTGCAGCAGGAGAACACAAGGGTTTATTGTCATAAAGTCAGGGTTCCAACAGCTGCAGTTCTGAGAGTGTCCACTTGAGGCTGGTCCGCAGTCAGACCTCCGTGTTAAATACCTGAAGGTCTGGTACAGGGCGTATCGCTGGCCGTGGCTCCAGTCCTGCAGGTCGATGCGGAGGCTGTAGTGGCCCTGGTTGGTCAGCAGGTGGAGGTGTTGGTTGCCCAGCCAGTGTTCTCCCCGCGGTTCTCCGAAGCCGTCGCGATACTCCGACCAGCCGCGGTTAAAGCTCACGGAGCCGTCGCGCCGCCGCTGAAACACGGTCCAGCCCCCGCCTGATGCACACACGTTAGCAAACACACACAGCAAGACTAGCTTCAACACAAGGTGCACAAGGTTGGCGTGACTGCACAGCTCTGAGTCAGCTGATGCAGTCACATGTTTGAACGGACGATTCTGAGTTCTGACAGGAAGTTTGAACGTGTTTATGTGAAGTCTGAACGTGGAGCGCTGGCGTCACCTTCGGTCTCCATGTCGCAGTACACCGGCAGGGTGGAGCCTGGAGGCAGGACGATGGTGTAAACACCGGAGTGATGGACGCCGCTGTGGTGCAGAGACGCACAGTCTGAGGGACACAGAGACAGGAACTGTCCATCTGAGGGAGAAACACACACAGACGGGTCAAACGTTCTGACGATGTGTCGTCCACACCCTGAACCTCATGTGTACCTGGTGTGTCCCGCATGCTGAGCGATGGCGGCGTCCTGATGAGGTTGACGGTGCAGCCCGCGCTGCGGCTCGCCTGCTGCACGGCGGCTGACAGGTTGCGCAGCTGCGTCTGCAGCTCGTGCAGCAGCGCCGTGTGCACGTGGAGCAGCGTGTCGGCCTCGGCCTGACGTAGCTCCAGTGACCGCAGCCGCCGGTCGAAAGTCGAGTTCAGACCGGCGCCGCCTTCACCCTGAGAGACAGAGAGACGTGTCAGAACTCAGAAAACATCTGTTAACAGTGACCCCTGTGGCCGTTCAGTGAACTGCAGTTAGCATCCTGCTAGCTGGCTTACATTAGCTTCTATTGCTAATGTTAGTACCTCTGGCAAAAGAATTTCCTTTAGGACTAATAAAGTTTTATCTTTAACTGATTTAGGATCAGCCTGAACCAATGATCAGCTAATGATCGCTAACGATAACAAGCTAAACTTAGCCAGCTAGCTGTGTGTGAGCTGTGCTCAGTGAGCGCCACCTGCAGCCTGGACGCTCCACTGTGGATCAGCCACACTCAGACGGACCCCGGGCCGCAGGCCTGCAGCTAATCCTGTTAGCATTCAGGGTTAAGGAGGACTTAGCAGGTATGAAGACAGAGAGCTGGACCTGCTGTGTTCCTCCCTGTCACATGCTCTCTTTCAGCCAATGAGGCCTCAGCGTCACACCGACATCACCGAACACCCACCTGCATCTCCAGCGCCCTGACCCGGTGCTGGTGGTTCCTCAGCTCCTCCTGCAGCTCTGACATGGTCCCCCTCAGCTCCTCCAGCTGCTCCTTCCGGTTCTGGTTTTCGTGCAGCCAATAGGAGACGTCGTCCGTGCAGCGGAACACGTCCGGGCAGCGCCGCTGTGGGTTCCCCACGGGCGGCAGCGTGGCCGTCAGCCGGCACTGACCGCTGGACGTCAGCTGGCTGCTGTGCTCGCCGCACCGGCCCGGTGGACCGGCGGTCTGGTTGGTGGCGTTACGCCCTGAATCTCGGACTGCTGGGGGGGCGTCGGGGCTCGGGTCAGTGTGAACGCTGAGCAGGGAGTTTGGAGGGTGCCAGTCAGCGTCCTCGTAGTTGTCTTTGTCCATATCTGGGACGTCCCAGTTTGTGTCCATGTTGGGGCCTGTTTGGACATCCATGTCCAGCACACCTGCGTCTGTCTCTGTGAGGATGTTGGGGTGGACGTCTTCGTTGTGTCCAATGTCTGAGCGTTCGTCTGAGGAGAAGAGGACAGAACACCAGGACCCCACGAGGACCAGGGTCAGCCACGTGGACCGACACCTCATCCTGAACTTTCAGAGACTCGGCCTGCATGCAGGGAACCAGGATCTGTCTCAGGGACTGCATCAGAGTCCAGCTTCATGGCAGCAGGATGAGGTGCATCCAGCTTCACCTCAGGACCACAGGGAGCTCTCAGAGACCTGAAACAGGCACAAGAACAACGAAGGTTCATGAGCAGGACCCAAGTACGAAGGATGGAGAAGCCTCAGTGTGGAGGCTCCGCCCATCGCCGTCCTGGCAGCGCCTGAGTACCCTAAAGACATGTGAGACGTGTCCACACAGTTCACACATGGTCCATGTCTACCTGTTCTCTCTGTGGCCACCAGGGGGCGGGGTCTGGTCTGAGCGGCTCAGTCCAAACTAGAACCCACGAGACGTCAGCAGAGTCACACATCCACGAGCAACATCCAGGACCAACAGAACCCGAGAGGAGCGGTGGAGCTGCCGTCCTGCTGCCGCCTGCAGAGTGTGTGTCTGTGTGAGTGTGTGAGACATCTTATCCTGATAATCCTCTCAGGGTCAGTGGCAGCTGTTGGCCTGTGTGTGTGTGTGTGTGTTTAATGACTTAATCATCTTGTAGTTGTTGGTCAGTTATTGATCACTCGGGTCTGTCCAGGTGTTCGTCAACACACTGTGATGTCACCAAGCAACGCACAACATGAAAACAGACACAAAACCAGTCTGTGTTCTCAGACAAGCTGAGGACACGTGTGTGTGTCTGTGTGTGTGTGTGTTTGTGTCTCTGTGTGTGTGTGTGTGTGTGTGGCTCTCTCTCTGTGTCTCTCTCTCTCTCTGTGTGTCTCTGTCTGTGTGTGTGTGTGTGTGTCTCTCTCTGTGTGTGTGTGACTCACAGCTTTGTCTGCCTGTGACATGCTGGTTCAGTGTTAATCTGTCCCACTGACATTTACACACACACACACACACAGTTGTTGTTGTTTGTGTTCAGCTGTGTGTGTCTGAGTGTTGTGTTGGGTTCATGTATCTGTGTGTTTGTTGTTGTTGTCGTCTGCTGAACAGCTGCTGAACCTGAGTGATCCAGGCTGGGAGGAGCTAACATGCTAACACACTAACATGTGTTAGTTTCCCATCATCCTCTGCTCCTCTGAAAAACGCACAACTGTCTGTGACAATGAGCGGCAGCAGAGACAGCAGAGCCCAGTGAGCCTCAACCACACTCACACACACACACACACAGACACACACACACAGACACACACACACACACAGACACACACACACAGACACACACACACAGACACACACACACACAGTCCAAACATAGCTTGCAGGATCATTGGCTGAACTTTGACCTTGGACCAGTGAGGATGATCAGATGGAGCTGAGGGTCTGAGTGTGAGAGCAGCGTCCGTCCAGCAGAGGGCAGCGTTTCCTCCTGATATAAACTGAGGCCTGCAGCTGCGAGCAGGTCTGGACGAGCCCTGACCTGCAGCCTGTGCACAGCAGGCTGCTCCATGATGAGACTGTGTGAGAGTCTGTAAACTGACTCTGGCGTTCTGTCAACCTACTGACCTGCAGCAGCTTCAGACCGCCGAGCTGCATGAGGATCAGTACTGTGAGGTTCAGGCTGGAGGTTTGGATCCAAGCTGTTGTTGTGCGGCAGCTGGTGACATCACAAACCCCCACACGTCTTCCAGGCTTCAGGCTCTGGGCTGGAGTTCAACCATGGGAGGTTCTGACCAATCAGAGTCCTGTGCTGTCAGTTCTGTTTGTGTTCACTTGCTGGTTTGGAGCAGCATGGAGCCTCCTGCTCTTCACCTGGAGTCCAGAACCTGTTCTTCAGCCTGATCAGCTGGACCCCTGTGACAGACGTTGACTGACAGATCGTCCCGTGGACTGGTTCTGTGGACCGTCCCACTCTTGGTGCAGGAAGCATTCTGACCCGAGGCCCGAGCAGTTGAAGGAAGCTCGGGATCTGTTATCCAGTCCTCAGACTTTGGAGCTGACCCGAGTCAGCTGGGGTCACTGTGCCGGAGGTCATGACTGCGTTTGGGTCTGGAGTTCAGAGGATTGATCCCAGGAAGTCTAATCGATTGATTTCTGCCGTGTGAGTTATAACATGAGAGATAAAATTCTCCGACCTTCAGAGCGCTGAGGAGTCTCTGCATTGATCCCTGATCAGGCAGGAATGCTGCCTGATTGGTTGATTGGAGATTGAATGTGCTTCTATCAGACCTGTTTACTCTGTCTGCTACATGTTGTTGTTGTTGTTGTTGTTGTTGTTGAAGTCTCCTCGCTGTGCCACGTTGTCAGAATACCTCGGCCGGCAGGTTCAGACACGTTCATGGACCTTTACGCTGTAAGACTCTGTGACCCTGAGCGGAGCTGAGGGACAGTCTGACAGATGTTGGCCTCTGGATGCATGGATCATGTTTAGGACCGGAGTGACGAGAACCAGACGCTCAGAATAACAACACGAAAACTGGAAGTGAACGCATCGTCAGCTGGAATCCAAGCAGCACGTGGAGGAGGCAGCGCCCCCCTGTGGTTAGATGTGTGTGACCTGGACCCTCACTGTCAGTCAGCATGCTCCATCCTGTCTCAGGAGCTGCAGGTCGGACAGTGGACTCTTGAACAAACACCCCGAGCCGCCGCGACATCTGCTCCGTATCGACCGGCGTGCTCTGCTCCCCGTCCATCGGAGCAGAAGGCTTCTCCTCCTACAGTCTGCATGGCAACCGGGCTGCGGAGGCTCAGGCGCTCCCAGGGAGGTAAAGGGTTAAACTCAGATGAAGTGTCGCTCTGTGGTTTGCTCTTAGTTTCTGTAGTTTTCTGTCCGATGAAGTTCACCAGCAGCATGTTCATATTCTGCTAATGAATGCCCCCCTCCCCCGCCTCCCCCGCCTCCCTCCTCCCCCCCCCTCCCCCTCCTCCCCCTCCTGCTGACGCTCAGTGTTTGTCTAAGGGTTTAATGTTTAGCTCGCTCACACTTCTCTCTCACCAGTGGCTGCCCCTGGCTTCCAGACCTGTGAACTCAGAGGAGCTCCAGCTCAGCCGTCGGTGTTTGGATGTGACGCTCGCCTCTTCCTCCTCTTCCTCCTCTTCCTCCTCTTCCTCCTCCTTTGGCTTGGTCCTCTGCAGCTTTCTTCTGTGAGCGGCTGAGGGAAGATGGGACCCTGTACAGCAGGCAAGAACCAAACACACACTCACAATGAATCCATTACCTGGGAGCTGTGAGGGTGAAGGAGGTCGGAGGTCGGAGCGCTGGCAGAGCTCCCGGCTCTTCCGTCTGTCCTCTGTCTTCTCTCTGGCTCACTCAGTCGTCCTCTGTGTCTCCATCAGTGTCTCCCTCCAAGGATGTGCAGGCAGGTGGAGGAGGTCAGGGTGGAGCCCGCATGAGGAGCCGCAGTGATGGGAGCAGGTACAGCAGGAGGGCGGGCGGCGGCCCGGGCGCCTCCTCCTCCTCCTGCTCGGCCCCGGCGCTCTCCAACCCCAAATCAGGTAAAACAGACGTTTGTGTTTAACTGTAAAGACGTGATGTCACTTCCTGTAAAACACCTTCTTCCTGTTCCCATGACAACGTCTCAGTGCTGAAGAGACCTGTGAGCACAGAGGAGCTGCAGACACCAGGAGGACCCTACATCAGGAAGACCTTCACTGTACGTACGGCTGCCACCACCGAAGAAGAAACACGCCGCCTGTGAGCACGTTAAACCACAGCTGTCTGTGTGTGTGTGTGTGTCTGTGTGTGTCTGTGTGTGTCTGTGTGTGTCTGTGTGTGTGTCTGTCTCTGTGTGTGTGTGTGTGTCTCTGTGTGTGTCTGTGTGTCTCTGTGTGTGTGTGTCTCTGTGTCTTTGTCTCTGTGTGTGTGTCTGTCTGTGTGTGTGTGTGTGTGTCTGTGTGTCTCTGTGTGTGTCTGTGTGTCTCTGTGTGTGTCTGTGTGTCTCTGTGTGTGTGTGTGTGTCTCTGTGTGTGTGTGTCTCTGTGTCTTTGTCTCTGTGTGTGTGTCTGTGTGTGCGTCTGTGTGTGTCTGTGTCTCTCTGTGTGTGTCTGTGTGTGTCTGTGTGTGTCTCTGTGTGTGTCTCTGTGTGTGTCTGTGTGTGTGTCTGTGTGTGTGCAGATTGTAGGTGATGCGGTGGGATGGGGGTTTGTGGTCAGAGGGAATCAGCCGTGTCACATCCAGGCGGTGGAGCCGTGTGGTCCGGCTGCAGCTGCAGGGATGAAGGTGATTGATTCCTTTGTTTACAGAACTTATATGACCAGCGGTGGAAAGTAACTAAGTATTTATACTTGGTTACTGTACTTAAGTGATGTTGTATGTATTTATACTTCAGTAAAAATAATAGTGCTTTATACTCTGACTCCATGTTTCAAGCTTCAGTACTTCACCACTGTTTATAATATGAATCTATATGGTCACCTATCACTGACTCAGTATGAGCAGATAAGGGCTGTACTGTACTTCTCTGGGAAGCCATGAAGGAGCTAAGCTAGTTAGCTGTGGCTTGGTGTGATGGGCAGCCATGTTGGTGCAGTTCACTGAGCAGCCACGGGGGGGCGCTGTCTCTCAGCCTGTGTTTGTGGTCCGCAGGTTTGCCAGTTCGTGGTGTCGGTCAACGGGCTGAACGTTCTTCACCTGGACTATCGCACCGTCAGCCACCTGATCCTGACGGGGCCGCGCACCGTGGTGATGGAGGTGATGGAGGAGACGGAGCACTGAGGACACACACAGGTGGAGGACAGTTTGGACCGATGGAGGCGTTCTCAGAATAATGAGCTCGCCCCCCCCGCCCACCAACCATCGGCTCCTCTTTGTTGGATGATGTCACAGGTGTGTTTTTGGATAAATGCATCATGTGACCTGCAGCTGGGACTGTGTCCGCCAGAAACCCTGGACGGGTCCGACGCAGCAGGAGGCTCCTCCTGGATCTGATGATGGACCACGTTTCTTTTATTTATGTCAAACAGCCGCGATTTTCTGTGTGGAAGAAACTTGTAGAAATGTAGAACAGACACACATCACTTACCTCCACCCATCAGAGCACACACACACACGCACACAGACACACACACACCCACAGACACACACACACTCTGTGTTTACCTTTCCATCTGAAAGGAAGTGGGAGCAGGGAGAAGTGTGAGGGAGCAGCTACTTAGCGAGCAGGCGGACTGTAGCTGGAGTGTTTTGTTTTGAAACCTCTGTGTGTGTGTGTGTGTGTGTGTGTGTGTGTGTGTGTGTGTGTGTGTGTGTGTGCGTGCGTGTGTGTGTGTGCGTGTGTGTGCGTGTGTGTGCGTGTGTGTGTGTGGGGGGGGGGGGGTCTCTTGTATGTCTAACGCTGCTGTTCATGGAGGATCAGAGCTGAGGATGGAAACATTAAAGACTTTCACTGATAACTGCTTTGCTTCACTCCGGTCCATGTGACATCATCCAGGATGACCCCCCCCCCCCCCCCCCCCCACATATCTTCCACTGATGCACCATGTTGACAGTGATCCAGCTCCTTCCTGTTTTATCCACATGACCTCACAGATCTCAGCAGGATGTGGCGTGAACACCAGGCCGTGCAGGAAAAGGTTAAACTCATGATCCTGACAGATCAGTGAATGTTCTGGAAACATCAGAGGGGGTCACCCGGCCGCTGGGCCCGAAGCCCACGCGGGCCGACCCCTCACTCCTTTGTGTTTTGTCGGTCTTACCTTGTGTTCCTCTGCCTGAGTTCTTCCTGTGAAATAGAAGTCATAAATAAAAGCCCGCTGGCTGACAGACTCTTATTATTGAGGGTTTAAAAAGTGGGGCAGAGGTCACAGAGGTCAGAGGTCATGCATGAGGTGAAGAACATAAAGTGTCAGAGCTGGAAGATGGAGGGTTTCTGTCAGGTCCAGGTCCAGGTGGTGCAAATGTGTGAGCCTGCAGTCTGCAGTCTGACCAGGTGGTGGCAGCACCTCCATGGAGGCTGAATCTGAGAGTGAGACCAGACCTCAACTCTGTTTATATTCTAATACTGTTAAAGGTCGTGTAGAATGAATGGCTTCTTGCTCACATGGCCAGCTTCATCCAGGCTCCACCTCTCTGCCCATCTTTGGGTCGATCAGGCGCGATCAGGTGATCGGGTGGGGAGCCTGCTTCATCACCAGGAGCGCCTCTGGAGCTGAAGCTTTAATAAATGAAGATTATTCACAGACAGTGCCGGCTGTCAGCACAGGAACGGTTAATATGCAGGTCATGAAAAGGTCACAGAGGTCATGTGAGGTCACTGCAGGTCAAAGATGTTGTGAAACACTTCAGGAACGCTCACGTCCTCCGCCGCTGACGGGGTGACATTCCTGAAGCTTCCAGAGGATTCCAGGTGAGAGCAGCTCCGGCTTGTAGAGACACATTCTGAGCAGGAGCAGGACTCAGTGTCTGCAGGCTGCCGGAGCTGCTCCGTCTGCAGGCTGCCGGAGCTGCTCCGTCTGCAGGCTGCCGGAGCTGCTCTGTCAGCAGGCTGCTCTGAGCTGCTCTGTCAGCAGGCTGCCGGAGCTGCTCCGTCTGCGGGCTGCTGGAGCTGCTCTGTCGGAGCTGCTCTGTCTGCGGGCTGCTGGAGCTGCTCTGTCGGAGTTGCTCTGTCTGCGGGCTGCTGGAGCTGCTCTGTCGGAGCTGCTCTGTCTGCGGGCTGCTGGAGCTGCTCTGTCGGAGCTGCTCTGTCTGCAGGCTGATGGAGCTGCTCTGTCTGCAGGCTGATGGAGCTGCTCTGTCGGAGCTGCTCTGTCTGCGGGCTGCTGGAGCTGCTCTGTCGGAGCTGCTCTGTCTGCAGGCTGATGGAGCTGCTCTGTCTGCAGGCTGATGGAGCTGCTCTGTCGGAGCTGCTCTGTCTGCAGGCTGCTGGAGCTGCTCTGTCGGAGCTGCTCTGTCTGCAGGCTGCTGGAGCTGCTCTGTCGGCAGGCTGCTCTGTCTGCAGGCTGGTGCAGCTTCACGGTGCTGATCCATTCACCTGCACTGCCTTCTGCTGGTAGAACCAGGAACTGCTGGGTGCATCTTCCTCCTCCATAAAGATATTGATCTGTTCACGTCCCGATCAGTCAGTCAGCCCTGCACAGGGGACACACAGAGGTCCAGAGTTTACAGGCGTCTGCAGAATATTCAGTATTCAGAGTATTCATTATGTATAAAGATATTTTAGTGTTTGAATACACGTGTCACTGAGCATGTCCCTGTGTCCCACATCACTTGTGTGTGAGTTGTGAACATGCTCGAGCAAAGACACAGTGTTGTGTGATGCTGGAAACACAAACACACACAAGCTTCTGAGGGGAGATCGAGTTGTGCTTGTGTTCAGTGTGTAGACTTTGTTAGCCTTGTGTGTGTGTGTGTGTGTGTGTGTGTGTGTATGAACAGTGTGTACACACTGAGTCTGATGATTTGGGACAACAGAAGGGTCAATATGATTCCACAGGAAGTCCAGAAAGTTCTGAAACTTTTCATCTTCAGTGAAGGCTGTGAGGAGGAAGAGGCTGTGAGGAGGAAGAGGAAGAGGCTGGAGGAGGAGGAGGCTGGAGGAGGAGGCTGGAGGAGGAAGAGGCTGTGAGGAGGAAGAGGCTGTGAGGAGGAAGAGGCTGTGAGGAGGAAGAGGAAGAGGCTGTGAGGAGGAGGAGGAAGAGGCTGTGAGGAGGAAGAGGCTGGAGGAGGAGGCTGGAGGAGGAAGAGGCTGTGAGGAGGAAGAGGAAGAGGCTGGAGGAGGAGGAAGAGGCTGTGAGGAGGAAGAGGCTGGAGGAGGAGGAGGCTGGAGGAGGAGGAAGAGGCTGGAGGAGGAAGAGGCTGTGAGGAGGAAGAGGAAGAGGCTGGAGGAGGAAGAGGCTGTGAGGAGGAAGAGGCTGGAGGAGGAGGAAGAGGCTGTGAGGAGGAAGAGGCTGTGAGGAGGAAGAGGCTGGAGGAGGAGGAAGAGGCTGGAGGAGGAAGAGGCTGTGAGGAGGAAGAGGCTGGAGGAGGAAGAGGCTGGAGGAGGAGGAAGAGGCTGGAGGAGGAAGAGGCTGGAGGAGGAGGAAGAGGCTGGAGGAGGAAGAGGCTGGAGGAGGAAGAGGCTGGAGGAGGAAGAGGCTGGAGGAGGAAGAGGCTGGAGGAGGAGGAAGAGGCTGGAGGAGGAAGAGGCTGGAGGAGGAGGAAGAGGCTGGAGGAGGAAGAGGCTGGAGGAGGAAGAGGCTGTGAGGAGGAAGAGGCTGGAGGAGGAAGAGGCTGGAGGAGGAGGAAGAGGCTGGAGGACTGAGCAGAGCGTGCTGCAGACTTCCTGGTAAATATGTATGATTATGATAATGTGAGGGGCCTTCATGTCTGCTGCTGGTTAGGAGAAGACTCACAGAGCAGAAACCTGCACCTGAGGACGCACAAAGTAACACAACACGACCCAGGAAGGCTCAGTGTTCAGACAGACAGACGGCGAGGGTGTTGGGTGGAGGCTGCTTCAGCTCAGGGACACGCCTTTGTCAGGTTTACAGCCACCTGCCCGCCGCCCGCCGCCGCCCCGCCGCCAGCGCACGGCCGGCAGACACACACAGACACACACATTCTGTTCCTGCAGCAGCATTTTTGTGCGGCCTCGCCTCACATTAAAGCAGGTTACAGGAATGAATAGCTGCAGGGCTGGATGGTGGTGAGGCGGGAAACACCCATCAGCCCACTGCAAGTCTCAACTCAGAGGAGGAGGAGGAGCAGGAGGAGCAGGAGGAGGAGGAGCAGGAGGAGCAGGAGGAGGAGGAGCAGGAGGAGGAGGAGGAAGCTGTCAGAGAGGAGCAGGAGGAGGCAGGAAGTCAGACAGGCTGGCCTTCAGAATAAAAGAGGCATCAAAAGAGGAGGACGCTGGGAGAAGTCTGAGGAGGCTCAAACTGTTTCTGTGTGTGTTGATGTTTGTGTTTAGTTTAAACACTTTGCTGCCTGTTTTGAAACGGCCCACAGTTCACAGTCTGCTACAACCTGTGTGTTTTGTCTGCGCTCATTGCCCCGCCCCTCCGCCCATATTTGGACGGAGGGGACTAACTTTAACTGAGCGTCAGGCGGCCTCTCCTTCAACGCTGTCGAACGTTTTTTTAAAGTCTGAAGTTGCTGCTTTCTTTTTTTTTACACTTTGAAAAACTGCAGTTATGAGCCCGACCACTGGGGGGCGCGTCACCCCTCATCTAGCAGCAGCCTCCGGGGCTCAAGCTGGATCCATACTCCACGAGAACAGAGACCTTACGCCCACAAAATGACGTCATTTTCTCTCGGACCGCCTGTATCATATCTCATCATATCTGTATCTGTGGTCTGAAAACATGAGCAGGATGACCGCCTGCAGAGCGCCCCCTGTGGCACAGGAGGGTCACACCGTGGGACTTCTCTCCGTGTTGAACCTGCGTGTGCTTTTATTTTGAAAGGGCCACCGGTAGTGCCGCGCGCCGTGCCGCGCAGCTTGTGCGCAGGTCCACACGGAGAGTTGCTGAACAGCGGGTCAGAGTCGCTCCGTGGACGGTGCTGAGCGCGTGCAGCCGAGCGGAGCAGCGCGGCGGGAACATCAAAGCAGGTAAGCGGCTCCGCACTTTGACACGCGCGGCTGAGAGCGCGCCATTTATCCACAAAGAGCGCGGCAGCGCGCGGGGGTAGAGAGGAGGAGGAGGAGGAGGATGAAGCGCGGATCGATCCGCGGCGCACCGCGGGTCAGGATCCGAGCCTCCTGCAGCCAGGGGTCCTCAGGGGCAGCACGAGAGGACTGAAGGAAAACTTTAACTGACAGGTCAGGACGGGTTAACTCTGAAACACCTCAGACACAGTCACAGGTGAGAGCTGCACCTTCAGCCGAGCCGCCGAGGGACAGCTGCCCCACAGACAGACAGGGAGAGAGAGACAGAGACATGAGGACAGAGAGAGGAGAGAGAGAGAGAGACGTGAGGACAGAGAGACAGGTGAGAGCGCCCCACAGACAGACGGGGAGAGAGACAGAGAGACTGAGGACAGAGAGAGAGAGAG
>NC_041023.1:46048430-46109190 GCF_900634625.1 Parambassis ranga
ATGAAGGGTGGGATGTTGACGAGTGCTGTCTCAGCCTCGTCTCTTCGCCCGTACTTGGATTAACCAGGAGTTTAGGCAGTCAGGTGGTGCCATGATGGCGTCGGCTGGAGCCTGTCCTCCATCATCATGGACAGAGACAGGACACCTGCAGCTTCAGGATGGGACACAGACGGGACTCAGATGATGTCATACATGCAGACTTCCTGTCCCAGTGAACCAGCAGCACCCTGGACCAGGTGTGTCATTTTTGGAGTAGAACCACCTCAAGAATCACCTCAAAGCTGCACAGACCAGAGTCCATGTCTAAAATCAGGACGAGAACGTGTTCCTGCAGCAGCTCACTGAGCCGAGGACAGCAGCTGTCTCACAGCGTGTGATTGACAGTTATCAGTGTCCATGACAACCCTGCCCGGCCCTCCATCCTCCCAGACCAGCTGAAGCAGTGACGGGTCAGCAGGACAAATCCGTGCCCTGAAACCTGCACCTGTGCAGCTCGTCACAACTGATACAGCCTGTAACCTGAGAGGGGAGCTGCTCCCAGGACTTCAAGAATCCTGAGACCCTACTGTAACCCCCCCCACACACACACACACCCACACACACTCAGGCATCCCAGGACTGGCAGGCATCCTGGGCCTGCTCCCCTCCCGGCTCTGTGTGTGTGGTATTCCAGGACTGTGCGACCTCCCGTCGCTCCGGAATGGGCTGTGAGGACTGTTCACTCCTCCAGAAACTCCCGACCGGAGGAACCCTGACCCGGCTCCACAGCTGTCGGAGGGACTGACACACATCACTGAGCTCTTCTCACCTCACAGGCAGCTTTCAGGTAGCATGCTCTGAACGTCCCACTGCTCCTGAACGCATCGTCTGACCACATCTAAATCTTGAAGAGTTCACTCCAACCAGACTAAAAACATAAAGTCCCGCACTCCTCAGCACCCAGCAGGACGCCATGATGGACTGAGCAGCAGTCACATGACCCACACTCAGAGTGTGTCTGTCGGTGTGTAGATGCTGTGCCGTTAGTGTCCTGGTGGGTGTTGTGTGGAGTTTTGTGTTGTGTCTCTGTCAGTGACCTCTGTGATGTGCAGCTAACTGGCTGGAAGTAGCATGAAGGAGTCTGACAGCAGCGCCACCTGATGGTGAGCTGCAGTGATGAAGTGACCTTGAATATAAGGAGAGAGAGAGAGAGAGAGACTGATGCAACCTCAGGCAACACTGCGGCTGAATCAGCTGATCGGTTACTTCTGTCTGCTCTTTAATTCTGAGGATCCTCTTCTTCCTCTTTGTCCTCCTCTTCCTCCTCTTCCTCCTCTTCTTCTTCTTCTTTGCCCTCTTTTGTCTGACGCCTTCTTCTTCTGCTCCACTTCTCAGAAATAGCTCTGCACTCGTTAGGACAGTGATTTACTGTGTGTGGAGCAGCTCCTCTGGGGGAATGTGACCGGTTTAAATTCCACTCTTGGATTTCAGGTCACCCACTGTCAGCGCAACACGCCACGCTGACCCATCACCCTGAGCAGCGGCGACTCTGCCGCGCGGTGGTGAGGGTCGACGGCTCGCAAAGTTCAGCAGCCATGTTTGAAATTAAGGTTACGTCTCCTCTCTGGGGACTCCACAGGACACACACACACACCGTGGCTCACACACACACACACACACACACACACACACACTAATTTAATCTTTTGTAGTGAATAGAAATGTTGCGGATGTTTAGGGACTGAACTCATTTCCTGCGCGCTGACCCAGGACTTCCTGTGCCGGTCTGAGCCTCAGGCTGGTCTGCAGCTCAGACAGAGACACTGCTCTGTCACACTGAAGTGGGTCACACACACACACACACACACACACACACACTGGCCCAGCGTGAGAAGCCCACAGTCGGGTCAGTCGATGAGATTGATCAGGAACTGATCGACCCTGCAGGAACAGAAGCAGGACGGAGGTTCACAAACATGAACCTGTTGGAGGCGGCGGGGCGAGCCGTCATCCTGGTGGCTGATGGGAAATCTGACAGCTCCTCCCTCAGAGGAGGAGGTGACACCTCGTCTGGAAGTGAGAGGAAACGAAGGACATCGGCAGCTCCTGTAGGGGGCGCTCTGACTGAGCAGCAGTGATCAGTGATGTCATCAGAGGTCAGTCGGGTCCAGTATTGATCCTGTATCAGAGCTGAATGTAGACAGACTGATGTCCTCTGGTCTGTCTGCGAACCTTTGGCTCCTTTGGTCGTGTAGTGTCTGCAGAGCGCCCCCTAGGGGACAGCAGGGTGTGCATGTTTTCCTGAGTTTGGGCTCTGTGGGAGCTCAGACCAGCTCAGAGAGGCTGCTCTTTTAGAAAAACTCCAGTTATTCTGAAGGAGGCAGAAAAGCTGAGAGGGAGGAAGAGGAGTCAGTGCTGCAATGCAGTGTTCACCACCCCACCCTGACCCACACACACACACACACACACACACCCCTGCTCTGTGCGGGCCTCGGCTGATGGACTGCCCTCCCTGTCCACAGTGGGGACACACTGATCAATACCAAAGGAAGCAGGGTTCAGGTTAAGGTCTGGGTCCTCACACACGGAGCGGCAGCATGTTTGCACGTGTTGGAGGAGTTTGTGGATCTCCAGGCTGAGATCTGCTGAACCTTTCCCCAGGAGGGAGAGCTCTGTCTGAGGGAGACGTGAGGACGACCATCTGGCTCCTGTGGAAGCCTGTGGAGCTTCTGCTGCTCTGATGATCGCTCTGCAGTAAGAGTGTGTGTGTGTGTGCAGAATCACTCAGGTCAGCAGAGACTCTCTGATTGTTGGGTCATGTGACTCCATCATGGCGTCCTGCTGGGTGGAGACAGGTCTTCCAGTTTTACTGAGTGTTGTTGGAGCGCCCTCTTCGTGTTTGGAGGATTTGTGACACGTGTGTAATCATTAGTGTAGGTTTGTGTAACCGTACGTCACGCGGTGCATTGAAGGCCCGTCGGGACAGGTGCAGGTCTGTCTCGGTGTGTGCTGAGAGTCCACTGACAGACTGTGTCCCTTTCTGTGTCAGGAGGTACCAGGGACATCGGCTCAGCCCTCACCAGGATGTGCATGAGGCATCGCAGCATCGAGGCCAAGCTCCGCCAGTTCTCCATGTGAGTGTGTGTGAGAGAGATGAACAAGGTGTAGCATCTCCTCCCTGCCTCACCTATCGGCAACCAGCTCTTCCTCCGGCTTTAAAATCCTGCTCGTCTCATTGAGTCCCTGTACTGATGTTCACCTCCTCTCCACCCCTTCCTTTCCTCCTCCTCCCCCCTTTATTCTTCTTCTTTCCTCCTCCTTGCCTCCTCCTCTCCTCCCTCCCTCCCTTTCTTTCTTCTTCCGTCCTCCTCCCTCCTCCCTCTTCCTCCTCTTCATCCTCTTCCCTCCTCTCCTTTTCTTCTTCTCTTCCCTCCTTCCTCCTCATCTTCCTCCTCCTCCTTTCTTCTCTTCTTCTCTCCTCCTCCACTTACCCCCCCTCCTCTTCCTCCTCTTCTCCTCCTCTTCCTCCTCCTCCATTTTCTTTCTTCTTTTCCTCCTCCTCCTCCTTGCTTCCTCCCTCCTCACTTTTCCTTCTTCTTCTTCCTCCTTCCTCCCTCCATCCTCTCTCCTCCTCCTCTTTCTTCTTCTTCATCCTCCTCCTCATCCTCCTCCTTTTCTTCTTCTTCTTCTTCCTCCTCCTCTTCTTTCCTTCCTCCTCTCCTCCTCATCCTCCTCTCTTCCTGTTTATTTTCGTTTGCACATGTTCATTAACTCCCCGTCACTCAGGTTTGAACAGGAAAACAAGGCTGCTGCTGCACCTTTAAAATCACCTGAGTGATGCCGTGTGTGTGTGTGTCTGTGTGTGTGTGTGTGTGTGTGTCTGTCTGTGTGTGTCTGTGTGTCTGTGTGTGTGTGTGTGGTTCCAGGGTGTTCTTGGACTGTCTGATCAACCCTCTACAGGAGCAGATGGAGGAGTGGAAGAGAGTCGCCAACACTCTGGACAAAGACCACGCCAAAGGTTACACACACACACACACACAAAAGTGTGTGTGTGTGTGTGTGTGTGTGTGTAACCTTGTTTGTGATTCTGCAGAGTATAAGAAAGCCCGTCAGGACATCAAGAAACGATCCTCAGACACTCTGAAGCTGCAGAAAAAAGCCAAGAAAGGTTTGTTCCTGCTCAACACGCTGAAGTGTTCACAACGTTAACACACACACACACACACACACACACACACAGAGGACAGTCTGTGTGTGGTTCACTGGTTCAGACGGCTGCTTACTGATCATAAAGAAAAAACCTTCTGTGCAAACATGTGACCTGAGGTTTGTCTTTCTCTTGTCCAACCTGCCTTCGTCCTGCTGCTGGCATCCAGCTGATGTTTTTGGTAAGTAGCTCCACACACACACACACACACTCAGCCATAAACACTGGGCTGTGACGCCTCTCATACAAAGCACAGAGCTGATGTGGTGGAACATGGAGTCCACAGAGGAGGTGCCTGAGCTGCAGCTCAGCCTGCTGACGGGACCACTCTGACTGACTTAACCAGGACGTGAGTAAACACGCTGAGGAGGACGCGTGGCGGCGGCCCTCCTCATGAGTCTGTGGGACGGCAGGAATCCTGCTGCGGCTGCTCTGAAGCGGCTTTAATGACATGTTTACGTCCTCAGAGGATGATGGGATCACCAAACAGAGAGGAGCAGAAAACACTCGGCTGATTGGTGCGATGTGGTCACATGACGCTGATCTATGACACTCTGGTCTGTGATGACCAAACCGGCGAAGGACCAGCAAACCGGAGGAATGCATCAGTGAGGGACTACTTTGTGTGGCGGATTGCTCCGGCCTGACAACCTCCATAAATCTGACGCCATCTTGAACACTGTTGGTGTTTATTTAGGACATATACTATTTAGGAATATGGGCAAAAGGGTGGAGCCTGAAGTGGACAGGTGATGTCCAGTCCTGTCCTCAAGCTGAATTTAAAGGAGCTCTGTGGGGACTCACTTTGGAGCCTCTAGTGGACACTGGAGGAACTGCAGTCATGTCACTGTCTGATGCTCTTATCGAGCAGTTATTGAATCGTTGTGTGATTAAATGTGTGTGCTTGTGTGTGTGTCTGTAGGCCGTGGAGACCTGCAGCCTCAGCTGGACAGCGCCATGCAGGACGTCAGTGACAAGTATCTGCTGCTGGAGGAGACGGAGAAGCAGGCGGTGAGGAAGGCGCTGGTGGAGGAGCGGAGCCGCTTCTGCTGCTTCGTGTCCATGCTGCGGCCCGTCGTGGTCAGTGAGGCGCCCGGACCACGCCGCCAGGAAGAAAAACCCATCAGAGTCTGAATGCCTCTGTGTGTGTCTGTGTGTGTGTCAGGAGGAGGAGATGTCCATGCTCGGGGAGATCACCCACCTGCAGACTCTGACTGACGACCTGAAGCTGCTGACCATGGACCCACACAAGCTGCCGGCCTCCAGCGAGCAGGTATCAGAACCGAAGCTCAAAGACCTGTCTGAACGTCCTGATGGTCCTCGAATGCATCGTGGTGAAATCAGATCTGGACTCAACATGTTCACGCCAACATCTCAACCAGGAAGCTGTGACAGGTCACATGACCTCCGGTCTGATCTGCAGCTCTTACAGACTTCCTGTGTTTCTGTCTGCAGGTCATCGTGGACCTGAAGAGCTCAGACTGCACCTGGTCCTATCAAACTCCGCCCTCGTCCCCGAGCACCACCGTATCCAGGAAGTCCAGCATGTGCAGGTGAGTTACTGCAGTCAGCTGACTGACAGCTGACCCTGTGCTCTTCTGCCCTCTGGTGGTTGACAAGCAGAACTACAGCTGTGGATTTACATCTACCCTGTTTCCTCCTCCTCCTCCTCTTCGTCTCACAGCAGCCTGAACAGCGTGAACAGCAGCGACTCTCGCTCCAGCGGCTCACACTGCCACTCCCCCACCGCACACTTCCGTTACCGTACCTCCTCCTCGTCCTCCTCCTCCGTGCTGCCTCAGCAGACGCCCGCCCGCCTGTCCTCGGTCTCCTCCCACGACTCGGGCTTCATCTCTCAGGATGCGTTCCAACCCAAGTCGCCCTCGCCGATGCCGCCAGAGTCTCTGCAGGTAGCGTCGCTGAAATGTCACATCGACATATGAGGTCTGCTGATGCCCGCTGGTTGCTAGGATACTGTGTTCATTAACCCCTGTCTGTGTGTGTGCGTGTGCTGAGTCACCTCAGGAACATAAGGTCACAGTTACAGCTCCATCATACAACCCAGCCAGCAAGCTGACCCACAATCCTTTGAGGAGGACATGTCACATGACCGAGCTGCTGAGGGACCGCAGATGAGGCCAGCTTAGCCAGCATCATTTTGTTGTATGCTAAATGAAAGAAATAAGACATGTAGCACACTGTAAAGCTACAGAGCTAACGTGTGGCGTGTTTCTTACTGGCCAATAGGCAGGAGGGTTAGCCAGCTAGCTGTAAGTTAGCATTGATCTGGCTTTGGATTCACTTGTTTGTGTACCAGGAAGTTAGCATCACATTCCCCACTGATGGACAACAGCACGGTCACATGACTGCAGTGTCACCGCAGCTAAGCATAGCATGCCTGGTTAGCAGTTCACTTACTGACCACAGGTGTCGCTCTTAACAAACGTTTCATTCTTCCTGCTTCTTCTTTGCTCATGCTAACTCTTTTAGCACTAACCCATGCCGTGCTGTGTGTGTCTGAGTGTCTGTCTGTGTGTCTGTGTGTGTCTGAGTGTGTCTGAGTGTGTCTGTGTCTGTGTGTGTCTGAGTGTGTGCGCTCTGTGTGTGTGTGTCTGAGTGTGCGCTCTGTGTGTGTGTGTCTCTGTGTGTGCGCTCTGTATGGCTCTGCTGCAGTCTTGTGTCTCTGTTTTATCCTCTGAGTCTGTCACTGAGGAGCCTTCCTCCTCCTCCTCCTCCTCCTCCTCCTCCTCCTCTTCCTCCTCCTCCTCCTCCTCCTCCTCCTCTTCCTCCTCCCCCCTCCCCCTCCTCCTCCTCCTCCTCCTCCTCCCCCCTCCCCCTCCTCCTCCTCCTCCTCTTCCTCCTCCTCCTCACCCTCTCACCCTGAGCCCCAGGTGAACATGTGAACACACACACACACACACACACAGTTTGACAGCTGCTTTTGTCGTGCTCTTCATCACGTGGATGTTTTTATGTGTCTCATGTTGTAGCCGCCATCTTTTAATTTTTGTCTCTCCTCCATCCGCTCACTGTCAGTTGTCAAACGGCTTTGACCATCACGCTGCCCTCTGCCTGCCTGGAGCGGTACTGCAGGCCCAGGACACCCACCTGCACCCCCCATCATACCTCACCTCCACCTCCCCCCTGTCCTCGCCCTCCTGTCCGTCTCTGTCTCATGTGTGGCCGTGGTCTCGCTCAGGTCCGTCCGCAGACACCCCGCCCCTCAGCCCAGAGGGGCTCGGCACCGTCCCATCATCCAGAATCCCCACCTGGAAGGTTTGACCTGCACGCTCGCCGCTGCCCCGCCCCCAGCCCTCCTCCATCTTCTGATTGTTTTTATGATCATCATCTCTTTGAAGGAGGCTCCGCCTCTCTAATCTCTCCTTTCCTTCCTCCAGTGTCAGAGTCTCTCTTTAACCCTGTGTGTGTTTTAATGGACCTCATAGTGAGTCCTGACCCTTCTGTCCTGCTGTCTGTAGGACTGGGCCAAACCGGGCCCGTACGACCAGCCCATGGTCAACACCCTGAAGAGGAGCAAGGACAAGAGGGGAGAGACCACAGATCCCAGCAACCACCGGGGCACTGAAGCCACCACGCCGGGGGAGGAGCCACGGGGGGTTAAAGGAAGCCCCTCTGTGATGTCACCCAAGGTCACTGACGCCGTTCCTTCCATCACAGCAGCTGTAGAAAGTTTCGCCGCGTCACATTCAAGGACCATCAGAAATGTTAAAGTCCCTTTCTGTGTGTGTGTGTGTGTGTGTGTGTGTGTGTGTGTGTGTGTGTGCGTGTGCAGGCTGACAGGGAGGTCCATGAGGAACTGGCCAAAGCTCTGGCCCGAGGCCTCCAGCTGGACATCCATGGCTCCTGCAGGGACTCTCTGCAGGGCTCCAGCGGTTACAGCAGCCAGACCAACACTCCCTGCTGCTCAGAGGACACCATCCCATCACAGGGTACACACAGACAGACACACACACAGACAGACACACACACGGACACACACAGAGACACACACAGACACACACAGACACACACACAGACAGACACACACACAGACAGACACACACACACAGACACACACAGAGACACACACAGACACACACAGACACACACACACAGACAGAGACACACACACAGACAGACACACACACAGACAGAGACACACACAGACAGACACACACACACAGACACACACAGAGACACACAGAGACACACACACACACAGACACACACACAGAGACAGACACAGAGACACACACACACGGAGACACACACACAGACAGAGACACACACAGACACACACACACAGAGACACACACAGAGACACACACAGAGACAGACACACACACAGACACACACAGAGACAGAGACACACACAGACACACACACACACACAGACACACACAGACAGAGACAGACACAGAGACAGACACACACACACGGAGACACACACACAGACAGAGACACAGACACACACAGACAGAGACAGACACACACACAGACAGACACACACACAGAGACAGACACACACACACGGAGACACACACACACAGACAGAGACAGAGACACACACACACAGAGACACACACACAGAGACACACACAGACAGAGACACACACACACAGACAGAGACAGACACACACACAGAGACCGACACAGAGACAGACACACACACACAGAGACACACACACAGACACGGAGACACATAGAGACACACAGAGACAGACACACACAGACACACACACACAGACACGGAGACACATAGAGACACACAGAGACAGACACACACAGACACACACACACTCTTGGTTCCTGTCTCAGCCTCTGCCTCTGTCTTGTCCCTCCTCAGTGTCTGACTGTGATTATTACACCGTGGGAGCCGATCAGGACGCCGAGCAGCAGCAGCTGAAGTCAGACTTTGATAAATCCTCCACCATACCGAGGAACAGTGACATCACTCAGTCCTACCGCCGCATGTTCCAGTCCAAGCGCCCGGCCTCCACGGCCGGCCTGCCCTCTAACCCCTCTGCCGTCATCACCCCGGGTGTCGCCACCATCCGGCGGACGCCGTCCTCCAAACCCAACTTGCGACGGCCCTCTGGAGGCCTCAGTTTGGGCCCCATCCCCATCAAGCCTCCCATGATCCCGGTGAAGACTCCCACCGTGCCTGAACATCCTGGATTCCCCAGCAGAACGGCATCAGAGGACGCCGGCACGCCGCGGACGCCGCTGAGCCCTCAGACCGCCCCTTTGTCACCTGGCAGCGGTGTCCCCTGGGAGACCCAGGGATCAGATCCCCCCACCCCGCCGCCTCAGCCGGGCGGCCGGCTGTCAGACTGGGAGCGCCGCCCTCTGCCCGAGCTGCTAGAGGAGATGGAGTACAGCGAGGTGGAGGACTATTTGGTGGCGATCCGGCGCGGCGTCAAGCTGAAGAAGACGGTGTCCAACGACAGGTCTGCACCCAGCATTCACTGAGAGCGCGGGGGGGGGGCGAGCCGCTCTGTGGCCCCGACCGAGAGCGCTGCTGAGGGGACGCAAACAACAACAGGAAGTCAACCAGAAACTCTGGAGGATCCATTTTAACCCTCAGAACGCTGGCTACACACACACACAAAGAGCAGCTCCACGTGTCCGTAGATCCTGACTGCTCTGCTCGGCAGCTGCAGGGTTAACTCTTTATTTCTGGAGGGTTTTTAACACCAAGACTTTCACGCCTGATGCATTCAAGGACCACGAGGAAGTTCAGAGTCCGAGCATTGTGTGTGTGTGTTGCATGTCAGGCCTGCTGGTGTGTTCTGAGGGTTAAGGTGAGTTCAGGACTTGGTGTGATTACACAGTAAAATCATCCAGAGGTGCAGGTCTGAAAGGGTTAAAGGATCTGCAGGTAGAGTCTGTCAGTCACAAAGGGTGTGTCCCTTTAAGAAGAACCTTTCTGTGGGGTAGCTTCAGGTGTAAGTGTTGGTAACATGTCTCCTGGTAGCAGATAGATGTTGTCATGACGACAGATGAAGAATGACGGAGGTCTGTTTGTACATAAACCTGATGTTTGTGCTTCAGTTTCCACTGAAGGTGCCAAAAGTGTGTGTCTGTGTGTGTGTGTGTGTGATCAGACCCTCAGAGCTGTGGACTTCCTGAAGGTGGAGGTAACATCTGTAACTTTTCCTCTGCTGCTGCTTCATGCAGCCGTCAGCATCATCAGCCACTCCTCCTCCTCTTCCTCTCTCCTTTTCTTCCTCCTAGTCCTCATCATCGCCTCTTCTGTCTCCTGATACTCTCCTCCCCCTCCTCCTCCCTCAGTCCTCCCTCCTCCCCCTCCTCCTCCCTCAGTCCTCCTCCCTCCTCCCTCAGGCCTCCCTCCTCCTCCCGGTCTCTCCCCCAGGCCTCCCTCCTCCTCCCGGTCTCTCCCCCAGGCCTCCCTCCTCCCGGCCTCCCTCCTCCTCCCGGTCTCTCCCCCAGGCCTCCCTCCTCCTCCCGGTCTCTCCCCCAGGCCTCCCTCCTCCCGGCCTCCCTCCTCCTCCTGGTCTCTCCCTCCTCCTGGTCTCTCCCTCAGTCCTCCTCCCTCCTCCCCCCAGTCTCTCCCTCCTCCCCCAGGCCTCCCTCCTCCTCCTCCTGGTCTCTCCCTCAGTCCTCCTCCTGGTCTCTCCCTCCTCCTGGTCTCTCCCTCAGTCCTCCTCCTGGTCTCTCCCTCAGTCCTCCTCCTGGTCTCTCCCTCAGTCCTCCTCCCTCCTCCCCCAGGCCTCCCTCCTCCTCCTGGTCTCTCCCTCAGTCCTCCTCCTGGTCTCTCCCTCAGACCTCCTCCTGGTCTCTCCCTCAGTCCTCCTCCTGGTCTCTCCCTCAGTCCTCCTCCCTCCTCCTCCTCCCTGTTTGTCTCTGTGATCCACTCTAAAGTCTGTGAAGCACTCTGACATGAAGGTCGTGGTAATAATGATTATAAATGATTAGTCCCTGTTACAGGCAGCTCAGACTGGCTGCAGTGTGTTAGCAGTGTGTTAGCAGTGTGTTAGCACACCACTGACAGTGTGTGTGGTGATGACAGTGGGTTGTGTGACGTGTATCTGCTGTAGTCCTGACCAGTGTGTGCCTACTGTCGGTCTGAAGAGGACAGCTGTGGCAGCCATGTGGGAGGAGCCGGTCCTCACAGACCTCCATCATGGCTGCCCGGGCGTCCTGCAGGAGCAGATCCTGATGCTCCTCCACCTGCAGCACGTGCACAGCTGTGACGCGCTGCCCCCACGTGTTCAGCAGCGTGTTCCCGCTGCGGCCCAACAGGACTGTTCATGTGATGTCATCAGACTTCCTGTTACACACATATATTAATATGCATGTTGACTTTTTGTGTTGCCGTTTTAATGGCCTGCTCTTTCTCCAGTCGTTTCTCGGTCCGACTGCTTCACATCTACAGCCTGTTTATATCCGTGTTCCGTCCTGAGCAGGTTCATGAACATGAAGGTGGAGCTGAAGCCAGAACAGGCATATGAAGCTGGATGTTGGAGCCTGGGACCTGTGTGTGTGTGTGTGTGTGAGGGTCAGAGCCGTGTGTGTTGCTGTCAGTGTGTGTCCTTCCCCTTTAGCCTTTAGTGTGAGACGAGCTGCCATGTTTCTCACAGAGCTCTGGGTCTGGGTTTGAGGAATCCAGGAAGTGACGTCTGCGCTCCATCGGAACACCACCTGAGCCACACCTTACTGTTAGCGCGCTACCTGCTAGCTTAGCTAGCTCACTGTTTGCTGTATTAGCTAACATTACAACGTGGTGCATCTATGTGTGATATATTACCTTCAGTGTGGATCGTAGCCAGCTAATGCTACACAGCTAACGTGGATAACTACTGATAGCCTTGATCGGGTGTTACTGTTCCACTTTGGTTAAATGTTAACAAACTTAGCAGCTAGATCAGCTCCAGGAGCTTGGGTTAACTGCATGTATCCAGTGTGTGTTGGTAGTGATGATGTTAGCACACAAGCTAAGCTAAGCTAAAGCTAAAGCTAAACCACTGGACACACCAACAACAGAGGAGTTCTGAATCTCTAAATTTAAAGTATGTTGTACTCAGATCATCAGATTTCTCAGGAGCCTTGAACACAGCACGGCTGAAGAGGAGAGCACATCCATCAGACAGGACGACGCTTCGTTAGCGGGCCTGCGTTTTTTTTTTACATTATGACTGAATTCTTCTGTTTTGTATGTGAGCGGCTGTAAAATATAAACTGTAGCATACGTCTGATCTTCTTATGGTTTTGTATTTTGTTTATTGAAGTAGGAAGTCTTCACTTTGACCCGAGATAAGTGACTATTATTTCTAATCCCTTTTCAATGCAAGACATTTTGATTGTCCCTCCAATAAATAAACTTAAACACTGATGACATGTTCCACTGCACGTGTGTTATTTATAGGTCTGTCAGTGCGGCGCGACCTCCAGCGGTTGAAGACTGAGTCTTCTTCACACACACACAGGCAGCATTGATCACGTGGTATTTATTTCACTCTACAGACATGGAGCGGTACATGTACAGGTCTCCTCTCAGGCGGATGGTCCTGCTCCTTCAGCCAGTCTTTGTTCTCAGGGCTCACAGCAGGTTTACGGGCACTCCTTGGGGCGGGTGACCGTCTGCCACCACAGAGGGGGCAGCTCGCCCTCCTTGCGGGCAGGAGGGAGGGCTTCGGTCCTGGGGCCTCCAGCCGGAGTCTCGGCCTCCAGCTGGGCGACCTGGATGCAAACGGAGAGGAAGATGGAGACTGTGCTGAAGTGTGTGTGGGGGGTGCAGAGGTGGAGCTACAGATCACTGAACTCATGCCACTGTCACTCACCTCTTTGTCCCAGCTCTGCATCCTCAGCTTCTTCCACTGCTCCCTCTTGGAGAAGTAATCAGGATACATGGCCTTCTCTGAGGGATGCCAGTGATCCAGCACCCACTCCGGGACCTTACAGGGACAAACAGCAGATTCAGACCGTCAGCGCCATCTCTGGTCAGACCTACGAAATCTAACGGCTTCTGAAAACGACTTCTGTTCAATCATCTGAAACCAACAGCTGCTAAGAACCTGCTGTGATGAACAGCTCACCTTGTAGCACTCGTATCGCTCGTAGGAGGTCCCACCAGGAGAGTCGGGGAAGATGTAGGGCTGAGGGTGCTGGTTGGCCCAGAACTCCTCCTCTCCTGCCTTCAGCAGCTTGGTGGCCTTCACCATGTCCTTCTCATCCCGGCTATCATCAAAGCGGGCGCGCAGCAGGCAGGCGTAGAACCGGTACTTATCCCTGTCACAAGCACAAACCAGCAGCGTCACATGCAGCTTTATCTGCAGAACCAGGATCATCTCCAGGTGCTGCACAGACCCGGAGCCTGCTGTGGAAGTAAGTGAGGAAGTTCTAATATTTACATTTTTTTAAAGCTAATGACCTGCAGGATCTGGGACTACTGCTCGACTTCTCTCAGAAATGTGGCGCCTGCTCACACCGAGCAGTGAGACAGCTGATGTGAGTGGAGCTACATCCTGGTTCTAACGCTAGCTGGCGCTGCCGCCATGTAAATACCGCAGTCTTAGCTCGTTTCTGGCCCAAATAAGACTCCGTCATGGATCATATCTGAATGATACGAATGTCGCTGCTGAGTCCTTGTGTTACTGAGAGACGTATAAACCGAGCAAACAGTTTAAATGCGCACTGACGGATGGGTGACCTGCCGGGCAGGTAGCTTAGCAGTTAGCATACAAGCAGCCCGCAGACTGCAGAGACGCCCGGTCCGTCCACTCTGTCCCTGACTAAGGTCGCCTCACCTGAAAATGCACCAGGACTCCAGGTGTCTCAGAGACTTCTTATACAGCCGCAGCACTTTCTGCTGGTGGGTGAGATACGCAGCGGCCATCTTCGCCGTCCGCTGTCACCTTCTGGCCAACCAGCGCGGAGGATTCTGGGATTTGTTGCACCGGGACGTCAGGGCCGTAAAGTCCCTGCAAGAAGCGCAGACATATTTCTGTTCTCCTAACACGGGGGGGGGGGCTTTACTCAGAGGTGGACGGACCCTGTCAGGAGTGTGACGTCAGCAGGCGTCTGTACTGGACGACACTCACCGGGCGGCTACAGTATGAACTCTTTCAATAACCTGGATCCCGTCTGCTCCAGTCTTTACGGTAGTGTGGGATTGTGGGATTGGAGAGAGCGGCGCGTGTTCTCTCAGCAGCAGAGCTCCTACAAACATGGCTGCGCACAGATTCATCGGTAAGACCGCGGCTTTACATGGTCTGTAGATCGAACCCGCTCGGGACGCAGAGTCCGGCGGCTGGCCCGGTGCCCCGCGGCCCAGGCAGGGCAGCCTGTGTGCAGGGTTAGCATGTGAGCTAATGGGTTAGCCTCGTTAGAAATGACAACAAAGCAGCCAGAGAGGTTCACGCGTGGATCAGAGACACTCACACAGGTAGACATGAAGGTTTAGTGACACACAGCAGAAGAGAAGAACAACACTGGGATGAAGGTAGTTTCCAATGACTCCAAAATAAGATGACCTACTGACCTGCAGGGGACAAACGAGGCGTGTTTTTGAAAGTGAATGATGGAAGTAGTTTAAGATTAAGATTAATCTTAACTTAATTTTAAGATTAAGATTAATTTAATTTTAAGATTAAGATTAATCTTAATCCTAAAATTAAATTAAGATTAAGATTAAGATTAATGTTAACTTAATTTTAAGATTAAGATTAATCTTAATCTTAAAAATCTTAATAAAATCTTAATAAAACATAAGATCTTAATTTTAAGATTAAGTTAAGATTAATCTTAATCTTAACTTAATTTTAAGATTAAGATTAATCTTAACAAGCTACTTCCATCATTCGCTTTATTGTTTCAAGATACAGAGCCGCTCTCAGCTCTGTCCCTGAATAAGTGATGGAAGGACTGAATGTCCGCATGCTGGTCCTCCCTGTGCAGATATCGGAGTGAACCTGACGGATCCCATGTTCCGAGGGCTGTACAGAGGGAAGCAGAAGCATGCCGGTGAGCTGATCCGCCTCCTCTGTCCTGCACGCTGTGGGAGCTTTGTCTGAGTCTCTTTTTCTCACAGATGACTTCGATCAGATCGTCGACAGAGCTGTGAAGGCTGGAGTGGAGAAGGTGAGCCCCCCGCCACCAGTGTGATGTGAGCTGTTGTTCCTGATGCGTCCACTCTGCCTGCTGTCTGTTACAGTTCATGATCACAGGAGGAAGCCTTGAGGACAGCAGAGAAGCTCTGAAGCTGGCTGAGACCAGAGGTGACGATCGGCACAGCACAGCCGCCCGACGCTGTCCTCACAGCGCCGCCCGTCTCACCCGACATGCTGCCTGTGTCTGTTACAGAGGAGTTCTACTGCACGGTCGGCTGCCACCCCACCCGCTGCTCAGAGTTCGAGCAGAGCGGAGAGTCTCCGTACCTGAGGGGACTGAAGGAGCTGGCAGCAGCACACAGAGGGAAGGTGGTGGCGGTGGGAGAATGTGGACTCGGTATAAAGCCCTGATGAGGGGACAGATCCTCAGTATAAAGACCGGTCTGATGCCTTAATGAGTGTTTCTTTGTTCCAGATTTTGACAGGTTGGAATTCTGCCCCAAAGACACTCAGCTCAGGTGAGTGTGTTTGGACAGGATCCAGCTCATGTCCTCATGCTTTGTTCTTACGGAGGAAAGACACACACATGAGTGGACGGGGTCCTGTCTCTCTCTGTCTGTCGCAGGTACTTTGAAAAGCAGTTTGATTTAGCAGAAGAATCCAAGCTGCCCATGTTCCTTCACTGCAGGAACTCCCATCAGGACTTTGTTGGTAGGTCTGAGGTCCTGGTTCAGTTCATGATGGATCTTTGAGGACATGTTTTTAACGTCTCTGTCCTGACAGACATCATGAGGAGGAATCGGGACCGGTGTGTTGGCGGAGTGGTGAGGAAACACAGCGTGGAGATGCAGAGAAGAGCTGAGATCAGATGCAGCTGATGACGTTCTCTCCTCTCAGGTCCACTCCTTTGACGGGACAGCAGAGGACGCCGCGGCCCTCGTTGACCTGGACCTCTACATCGGAATAAACGGCTGGTGAGAAGCTTCACACCTTCACGTCACAGGGTCGCAGCTGGCTCAGTCATAAACACAGAAACTCTTAAAAACTCTTTGCAGTTCTTTGAAAACAGAGGCCAACCTTGAAGCCATGAAGTCCATCCCCACAGAGAGGCTCATGATAGAAACCGGTGAGTCGGAGAAGGTCCGGCTAAACACGGCCGAGGTCCTCTCACGCTGAGTCTGACCCGCTGCTCTCCCCTCAGACGCTCCGTGGTGTGGCGTGAAGAGCACTCACGCCGGCTCCAAACACGTCAAGACGACATTTCCCACGAAGAAGAAGTGGGAGGCCGGGCACTGTGTGAAGGATCGGAACGAGCCCTGTCACATCGTGTGAGTCTGCTCAGGGACCAGAGGCAGCTGCAAGACCTCCGTCAGTTTAACACGTTCATGTCTGTTTCAGACAAGTTCTGGAGGTGATGGCAGCTGCAAGGGAGGAGGATCCTGTGGAGCTCTCCAACGCCATCTACAGCAACACCACCAAGGTCTTCTTCAGCGCCAGCTGATCACAGACGGATGATAATCGGGTCCTCCAGGGTCTCCGGACTGAGCCCAGGACTCGGCTTTCTTAAATATCAAATGTCTTTATGCTGTGTAATAAAACAGTTCTAGGTTTCCTTGGGTCATTCTCACACTTTATTATATTAAACTTTCTGTGTGGATATGAAACGTATTTGTTGCGTCACCTGCCACACCCACTGACGCCGGAAATGACGTGTAATTACGTTGCAGCAGCCTAGCAACTTCTGTGGTCTTGTCAAAGCAGAGAGGTGTGAAGGATGCCCTCCGTGACACCGGACTGAGCGGGACCTGACCGGGGTCTGACCGGGACCGTGACGTTTACCGGCTGGAGGCGGAGCCTGCCGGGGCGGAAGCAGCAGTTTAAACCGAAGAAGAAGAAGAATCAGCAACAGGAGGTTGGGCCAGAGGCAAACATGGCGGACAGCAGCAGGCTAGCAGCGGCCACATAGACGTCAGGCGAACCGAAAGCCAAGAGAACCGGCGGCTGCTGCCGTGGGTTCATGCTGCGTGGATAGCCGGGGCTCACCGGGACCGGGAAGCCCTCCGCGGAGACCGCATGGCGTCCACTCAAGCCCGGATAGGCCAGCAGGCCTTAGCGGTGCTGGATGTGGCTCTGCGAGTTCCCTGTATCTTTATTATCGACGCCATTTTTAACTCTTACTACGACCCGGGTTCAGGATGGGCCGGGGCGATGGGGAAGGTCCTGGTCCGAGTCACGGGTAAGAACCCCGCAGAGCCGGGCTCGCACACACTGACGGTTCTAACCGTTAGCTCGCTAGCTAGCTAGCTAGCTGTAGCAGCTGACCTGTCAGAACATAAACAGATGATCTGTCAGGGCACCGGGCTACAGGCTAGCAGCTAGCAGGTCCGGGTCACAGGTGTCAGCTGGAGGCTGGTTCTGTCCTGCAGACAGTGGTGTTTGTGGGGTTAATGTGCACATCACTGTAATCTGATTCCTGAGTAACTGATCACACAAATGTTTCAGTTATCTGATCTGTTTATATCCGGTCAAATAAAGGGTTAAAGTAGCAGCCGTCCATCATTGTCTGCGGTCTGAGGCGGACATGTGTGAAGGGAAGAGTTAAGTCCTGTCCACATTATATGATAATATATCTCTGTACCAGCAAAGTATAAATCTAATCCAAGTGTTCCTGCTGACAGACCTCAGATTACTGCACCAGATTACAGGCAGGTTACATAACCTCCGTGTGGACCTTTGGCCCCTGACAGGCCTCTGTGTGCTGGGTTCAGCCAGTCGAAGGGCCACACAGCAGCCTGTGTGTTTTTAACCGGGTCAGGGAGCTGCTCTCTCTCTTCAGTTGTAGTTTTTCTTTGTGTGCTTCCTGAAGTGGGTCATTGTGTGATGACTTGTGTCTCCGCTGGCCTCCAGGTGTCCTCATCTCCAGCGTGGTGCTGCTGCTCTCCCAGAAAGCGCTGTTCAAGTTCTACACCCTCTTCTTTGCCGTCCTCCTGGGCCTGACAGCCGTCCTCATAAACTACTACGCCACCTCGCACATAGACTTCTACAAAGCGGCGCTGGGCTTCCGGGTGCTGCCCAGGAACGGGCCGACGCTGTGGCTGGGCATGGCCGCGGTCCAGCTCGCCTTCGGCATCGGCTACGTGTTCCTGCTCAACCTCCAGTCGGTGTTCGCCGCGCTGGTGGTCCTGGACATCATGATCCCCCTGTGGGGACTGATGATCGAGCTGCCTGCAGACGTCAGGCAGATGGTGGCCGTGTTCTCGGGCCTGGGGCTGGCTCTCAACACGGCGATCTGCCTGGCCATGAGGCTCAGGTGGTTCTACTACTCGTGCCGCTACGTCTACCTGCTGATACGGCACATGTACCGGATATATGGACTGCAGCTGCTGCTGGAGGACACCTGGAAGAGGATCAGGTTCCCTGATGTGCTGCGAGTCTTCTGGCTGACCCGGGTCACTGCCCAGGCCATGATACTGGTGTACGTGGTGCGGGTGGTGAGGAGGGAGAGCGGAGACGCTACAGGAGGGGCTGCAGACGGCGGTTCTGATTCACAGGTCAGCTCTGGGTTCATTTCTCTGTATTACAAAGACCTTCCAGCGGCCCGCTTTCTACTGCAGGAACTCCTCCTCCTGAGTTCCTCTGTAGGTCTGTAGGAACTATTAGGCTGATTTTCCACAAGCCAGACTCCCCCGACAGGAGCTGGCTCAGGGTCTGTGTGGGGTAGGAAGAGGTGCTCCTACTGGACGGTAGGCTTTGTTGGAATGTTATGAATATACTGTCACCTCATGAGATCCTGCACAGGTTTCTGCTGCAGGAGCTGCCCTGTTAGTTCCTTTTCAGTAAAATAACAAAGCAGTGGAACACTGCACCTACGATGTTCCTGCTGAATGTAAGCTCACAGCCTGTGTGTGTCTGTGTGCGTCTGTGTGTGTGTCCGTGTGCGTCTGTGTGTGGGGACCACCTTCAGGGCTACCTGCTGAGCTGGGACGTGTTCTGGGACCTGACTTCTAACCTGATCATCTCCGGCTGTGACTCCACACTCACCGTGCTCGGCATGAGCGCCATCATCTCCTCCGTCGCCCACTACCTCGGCCTCAGCATCCTGGCCTTCATAGGTAAGAAACCGCTCCCCTGTTTCTGATTGGCTGGCTGGTGAGCGCGCTCCCTGATTCGGCCGCTTTGTGTCATTTAAGGGTCGACGGAGGAGGAGGACAAGCGTTTGGGCTTCGTGGCTCCCGTCCTGTTCTTCATCCTGGCACTGCAGACCGGCCTGAGCAGCCTGGACCCAGAGGAGCGCCTGGTGGGTTTCAGGACCCTCTGTCGCTGTGTTCACACGTGGCGCCCTGCCCTAACCTGTCGGTAACTCTCTTCCCTCTGCAGGTCCGTCTCAGCCGGAACATGTGCCTTCTGCTAACTGCCATCCTGCACTTCATTCACGGCATGACCGACCCTGTCCTCATGTCGCTCAGCGCTTCCCACGTCTCCTCTTTCCGCCGCCACTTCCCCGTCCTGCTGGTGTCCCTGGTGCTCTTTGTCCTCCCTGTGGCCCTCAGCTACACCCTCTGGCACCACTACGCCCTCAACACCTGGCTGTTTGCCGTCACCGCCTTCTGCGTGGAGCTCTGCCTCAAGGTGAGTGCGAACAGACGTCCTCCTCCTCACGTTTGACTCGTCAGCGGCAGCGGTTGGTCTGACCTGTCCTCTCCTGTAGGTTGTGGTGTCTCTGACGGTCTATGGTCTCTTCATGGTGGACGGATTCTCCAACGTCCTGTGGGAGAAGCTGGATGACTACGTCTACTACGTGCGCTCCACGGGAAACATCATCGAGTTCCTGTTTGGTGTGATCATGTTCGGAAACGGCGCCTATACCATGATGTTCGAGTCCGGGAGCAAGATCCGCGCCTGCATGATGTGCCTGCACGCGTACTTCAACATCTACCTGCAGGCCAAGAACGGCTGGAAGACCTTCATCAACCGCCGCACCGCCGTCAAGAAGATCAACTCCCTGCCCGAGGTGCGAGGGGACCAGCTGAGGGACATCGAGGACGTGTGCGCCATCTGCTACCAGGAGTTTGCCACCTCGGCCCGCATCACGCCCTGCCACCACTACTTCCACGCGCTGTGCCTCAGGAAGTGGCTCTACATCCAGGACACGTGTCCCATGTGCCACCAGAGGGTCTACATCGAGGACGACATTCGAGACAGAGCTGCCTTCTCCAACAACAACGGGGGCTACGCCGCACCGCAGGATGCCGGCGCCGCCGCCGGCCCGCAAGCCCCGGGGGACAACCAGCGCCGACCGCCAGCCGCCGAGCTGCCGGCCAACGGAGCGGCGGGCGGGGCGCAGGCCGCCGGGGGGGGCGCGGCAGAGCTCAACAATGACCTGCTGGAGGACAACGACAGCATCGAGTACGATGAGGAGGAGTGGGGGACTCAGAACGGCAGCACGCCGGTAGAAGAAGACTATATCAATGACGACACAGACTCCACGGAGGACTGACAGGAGCAGAAGAATTTATCTTTATTATATTTAAGTTAAAAAGATAAACGTCAGGGATGTTTCTCTCTCTCCTTAGTTTCTTTGGTTGGAGTTTTACTCTATAAGGGCTCGTGGAAAGAGTAACAGCTGCTCTCCCTGTGTGTGTGTCTGTGTGTGTGTGTGTGTGTGTGTGTGTGTGTGTGTGTGTGTGTGTGTGTGTGTGTGTGTGTGTGTGTGTGTGTGTGTGTGTGTGTGTGTGTGTGTGTGTGTGTGTCGGGGCTGCCTGATGTAGACCAAAACCTCACACTAACATCCTCAGAGCTGATAAAGATCTGCAGAGGCCTCAGAGAAAACACAAAGAAAAGAAGCCACTTTCTTTCTTTAGATTCTGTCCCCGTGCAGCCCTGTGTGTGTCTGTGTGTGTCTGTGTGTGTCTGTGTGTGTGCCTGCCGACATGTAATGTCCTTAGAGGATGTCTTAAAATGCTGGAGCGTTGGTTAAAGGACTGCGGGGCTGCTGTTGGACCTCCATCGGCTGCTCTGCGCCGAGCGGAGGAGCTGGGAGAGGTGTGACTTGCTACTGTAATCACTGATATACCTCTGTCATACTTACTACTGGTCTGTTGTGTGACCTCACTTTACGATTGTGTACGTTATTGTACATTTAATGACACGTGCGTGCACTCTCTCCCCTCACAGTAGAGGTTCAGTATTTAGTTTAGCGGCTCCTCACAGACTCGGACCGCAGGAGGTGTCTGTGGTCCACCGGGCTCAGAGGGTGACACTAAAATATAACAGACCGATACACGTGCTGTGGATGTGCCGCCCACAGGTAGTTCTGCGTCTCGCCCCTGAAAGAGCTCCAACGGGTGCAGTGAAAGCCACACTTTCAGAGCTCTGGTCCAAAAAAAATGTATTGATCAGTGCGGTAAAAATGCAGCATTATGTCAGCGAGAAGCATTCAGTCATTTCCTCCCAGAATCCTTTGTGCTCCCTCACTGGTAAAGACCGGAGGGTTCTCACACTGCTGAAGCACTTTCAAAGGCTGGTGGAAGTCTCAGGGCTGGAGGAGCCCAGAGTCTGAGCAGAACCCTCAGAACAAGCCTCTGAGTGAATCTGCAGGAGTCCTGTTCTCCTGCTGATGAGGATCGTCAGTTCCACGAAAACCTTCAAGCACAACTCCAGCGAGTATTAACCCCTTCAGACTTCCACAGCCTGGAGCTCCTGCTCCTGACTGATGGCAGAAGAGAGAGCGCCGACTGTGACGTATGAAGGACTGTGATTATTAGTGTGATGGATCTGGGAGCGTTTGAAAGCTCCTCAGTTTGCCTTTTGTTTTAAAAAGAGATTTATGTAAATAAAATCATCTTTGATATTGTGTTCGGGCTCCTGACTGAATGGAACACAGCGTGAAGCTGCAGCTGGCGTACACGACCACCAGATGGTGCTGTTTCAGCGGCGTGTTGGAGTCCGGTTTGTCATTTAAGGCAAATAAAGTTTTACATATAAAATACGAAAATCGATACACTTCCGGTATCCTGAACATATCGAACCCCCATTTTTCCTGCGAGAATCTGAACGCTCAGATTTTACTGTGAAAGGTATGACCGGAAGCAAGGCGTTTTATTCTGGAAGCCACGCCGGAAGTGTGCTTGTCCTGTAATGGCGGCTGGCTTGACGCTGTTAGCTTAAACTTCATGTGCCAAACTCTGACCGCGGAGCCGCCAGAGATCATGAGACGGGCTGGGCGGCGGAAGCCTGAGGACACGACCGGCGGCCAGGCCGTTACCCCGACTTTACACCGACCTGCCGCCGCTCTCGCTGCTTCTCAGCCCGCTGAGGTCGAAGCGAGCTCGTAGATCAGAAATCAACTTGTGCCGGAGCGCGGAGCGAACCCGGTCTGACAGACCGGACCGGTTCTTTAGTTTGTGAGTTGCTCGTGGTTTGGCCGTCGCGGCGCCATGCTGACGGTCTGCCTGCACAGAGCTCTCCGTCCGGCCGTGCAGAAGTTCCCGGCGGCGCGGAGGCTGCCGGGGACCGGGCGCCACACGCCGAGCTGCGGGATGGGCACACACGGGAGGAACGAGCCGAGGGAGCCGCTCAACTCCCCCAAGAGGGCGAAGGAGTTCATCTACCGGCTGCAGCCGAAGGAGAGGACGTGTTTACTGCGGGAGCTGCAGAGCTTCGAGTCCATGGCGATAGCTCAAGGTAGGAACGGGTCAAAGGTGGAGGCTCGCAGGGCGCGCTGTGATTGGACCAGGGTTACCTGAGCAGGTGGAGCCGGCACTCACACCTGCCCCAGTGACTTCCGGGTCAGCTGACTACATTAAAAGTCTGACCTGGGACCAAACATTTAAAGACATTTATACATAAACCACAACATACAAGAATCTGAGAAAAAAGTTCCAAAACAAACAATAACACAAACATAAACTCATGGATCTGAAGTTTGATCCCTCAGACATGTGGCTTTCATCTGTTTTTAATGTACTTTAAAGCCACGGTGTGGAATGTGTGTGTCCCCCTTGTGGCAGTGAGAGTAACTACACAAACACTGAGCTCAGGATCTTCTCTGGCAGTCATCAGTTACACACTTTCTCTGGAACTTTTCTGGTTTCTGCTCTTTCTTTGTGGATAAGAGTGATAGGTGTGTCTGTGTGTGTCTGTGTGTGTGTGTGTGTGTGTGTGGTTCCTCTTTTGAGTCACACGGGTTTCCTCTGTTTGCTTGAAGGAAAAGTCTGAATGACGGTGACTGAAACGTCTGAGTAATCTCTCCTCAGTGTCTGAGGACACAGATCTTAAACGTCTCGTGGTGCGTTCACTGTCAGGCTCCTGCAGTTCAAACTGTAAAGAGAAGCAGCGCTGCACTCCTCGTCACTTTGTTGTGCGACTCTCCGTGTGTGTGTCTGTGTGTGTGTGTGTTATGTAAGATGCTGATTTGTTGCAGACTTTCTTCTCTGAGTGGATTCAGGCTGTTTGCTGGGAGTGTTCTGCTTTGAGCTGCAGGTCCACACCCACTCATTATCTGACAGTTGTGTAAGAGAGTAGTGGCTGCAGGTGTGGAGAGCCACGACCGAGCTGATCCTGGTCCAGTCCAGTAACCCTGGACCCCTGTGTGTGTGTGCAGAGCCAGGGGGGCTCTCTGTGAACGCAGAGGTGCCTCTGATCATGTGTATGTGTTCTTAAAGTGTTCCAGGGTTCTGTCCTCTGTGGGCTCGGTCCACAGTACGTTATGATGACACCGTTCTATGCGGCGCCGTCCTCCATGTAAATTAGAAAGTTTCGCTCTGAGTCTTTGCTAACGAGCCGCCTCCTTCTCCTCTGTACTTCTCCCACTAACGAGCTGAAGGCCGTGACGGCGAGCTCATTAAAACCTCCCTGGATGTCTCCATGTGAGAGGGTGTGACCACACAGTGTGTGTGCATGTGGACTTTACAGTGAAGCAGCTGCAGCTGCTGGAGTCAGTTAGGAGACTGACACACTGGAGAAAGTCATTCCAGCTAGAGTAGGATTGAGCCCAGACAGCCTTTAAGCTGGATGCGTTCAGACCTATTTTCAAATCTGGCTAACACACACTTGTGTCCGCACTCAATCCGGCTTCATCCAGCGTGTTTGGAGGACAGTTTGCTGTCCTCCAAACCACTAGGTGGTGCCTCGTAATATACAGAGTCCGTTCACGTCGCGGTAGGACCGCGTGTGCGCATGCGTCGTGCGGTTTTTTGTCCCGTGTCTTGCCCCGTAAACCGGAAGTAGCATGTCGCTAGCCGGATTCGCGAGCCACATTTGCGCCAATCGGCTTGAAATCAAACTGGATACAGCCGGATTCGAGGTGTTCACACAAAAAAACACATCTGGATTGATCTGGATGCGGCCGAAGCCTGCTTAAGCCACATTTTTTTCCCCAGTGTGAACGGGGTATTAATCAGCTGATCGATTAATGAGATGATGAATCACACGGTGAATCAATCAGCGATCACTGAGCTGAGTGTCTTTAAGACGCATGCTAACAGCTAAGATGAAAACGATGTGTGATTAGTAACTAACATTGTTTTTGAATTTTGTGGATGTTTAAGAACAGATGACGCTCTGGGTTTCTGCTGGAATTGAAGCGGCTCCTCTGAATGTTCAGGCCGTCACACGTGGTTTCCTGGTGTCACGCTCCGTATGAAGCTGCAGAGATGTTCTGTTCTGTTCTGTCTGCTAACAGGAAGCATTCATGTCTGAGAGCAGCTGGCACCAAAAACGGTCCAGAAAAATCAGCCTGTTGAGCTGCAGCTGGTCAGGTGTAGCTGTAGCCTTTAGCTGTTAGCCTTGTAGCATCAGCTAATAAGGAAATCAACAAACAGTAAGTTAGCTGGGTTAGCAGCCAGCTGCACTCATCCACTCAGACACTGTTTAGCTAATGATAACAGCGAGCTAAGCTAAGCTTAGCCAGCTAGCTGTGACTTAGCCACACTGTTGTTATGTAGCTTTGTCGACTTTGTAATACATGCTAATCAAAGAACCCAAAAAGCACAAGCTAGCTCCAGATGAATGCGATGCGCTCACCTGCTCAGACGAACCAGCAGAGCAGCTAGCTGCAGCCACAGCCCTGCCTGTCAGGCCTCACACTGACTCATAAGAATTAGCAACTGGTAGGCTAGCAGTGTAGCAACGGAGAGCCCTCATTAGGGCTGGTGATGAAAACATGCGTTCATTAATTCAGACTGTGTGTGGATGCTCTGTAATTGTGGGGATTTGAATCTGAAATCTGAAATGAAAGCATCAGCTGCTCATTGCCAGCTGAGTGTCTTTAAACAGGGAGCAGATGGCGCTCATCACAACGGCCAAATTAAAATGAGAAGATTAAAATGGTCTTATTTGAGCTGCCGTCTTCCTCTTCAGTCTGAGCTTCAGGTCCTGAGTGTGGTCACCTCAGGCGGAGCAGAGAGAGGTCGGCCTCCTCCACAGATGAACTGGTAGAAATAAACCGCCGCCGTGGACGGACACCTTTATTCTCACACACGGGGACGCCCGTTCAGCTCAGGGACAGACTGCCTGTGAAGTCCTCCCTCTGTTCTGTCCCCGCTGTGGCTCCTCTCTGTGCTGAGAACATGAACAGACCATAATAGACTCCTGAAATTAATTCAGACAAATAAAACAGTCTGCAGGGAGTTAATTAGCACGCCTCCCCAGCCGCCGCAGCACCACGCTATTTCTGTTTGTGTTCATACAAACAGCTTTTATCACAGCGTCCCGGTGGGGGGACTGTGGACTGTGGACACAAACATTCCTGCTGCAGAGTTTAACTCATCAGCTGCAGATCAGCTGAGTGCGGCTCTTTGACTCTTGACTGAAACCTGAGCTGCTCTGTAAATCAGCTCAGACACTGTGTCCTCGTCTCAAAGTGAACAGAGAGCTGACGGTGTGAGATTATATGAAAATACGCTGAAGGGTCGGCAGATTATTAGGCTCTGTCTCTAACTCAAGAAGGGTTAAAGAAGCAGAGCGACAGCCGCTATGAACCCGCAGCATTTTCTTCATTCCTTCTCTGTCCGTCCATGTAGCACTCGAGAGCCCGGCATGCGATGCACATGCACAGCGTGTACACAGTTATCGAAGCATTATGGAACTTTTGTCATATTTTTATTGAAAAAAGTTATTTCACGATAATTATCGTCATCATTTTTATCACCCAGCTCTAATTCGAGCACTCGGATCACGCAAAAATGTCGAACCCAGGGTCTCTTGCGCCCAAAACACTGATCATCCCGCTACGCCACGAGAGAATCATTAAAATCGTTCAGCCCTAGATGGATGGGTGGATGGGTGGATGGGTGGATGGGTGGATGGATGGATGGATGGGTGGATGGATGGATGGATGGATGGGTGAATGGGTGGATGGATGGGTGGGTGGATGGATGGGTGGGTGGATTGATGATGGGTGGATGGGTGGATGGGTGGGTGGATGGGTGGGTGGAGGATGGATGACAGATGGATGTTACAGGGCGGTCCAGCCCCTCTCTGTCTGCAGGCTGACATTCAGACCAAGCTGAGTCCAGGTCCCTCGGTGGGCAGCGGTCTGCCCTGCCCTGATCCTCACAGGCTGATGGTTCCTCTCTCCCCGTCTGTCAGGCTGAATGAGAAATGTGCAGATTTCACTGTAATGTAATAATCCATCATAATGATGAATCTGATTCATTAACAGCGCTGGATGGGCGGAGCTTCAGCTCCAGGAAGTCCTCAGCAGTAGGAAGCTGATGGAGCTGCGTGGTTCTGTTCATGATGTTTACGTTTGCACAGGTTTGAGCCTGTTTTTCAGAATAAAAGTAAACCTGCTGAACACCGCCTGCACCGTCAGCATCAGACCCCTGTAGAGAAACTTCCTGGATGGATGCTGTTGCTAAGCGATACTGTGGATCAGAATTTGTTGCTAAGCAACGTTATCTTGTCCCAGGAGGCAGAAGCATCGGTCAGAGCCTCGGCTGAGTCTCTTTACCTGAAACACTGGACTGAAGGATGTGAGGAGTGGTACCGGTCACACACACACACAGGTTATAAAGTGAAGCACTCAGCAGGTTAAAGCCCGGCTGTAGTTGGTCCGTGTCCCAGAATGCACTCTGCTCCTCTGGCGCTCCTCTCTGGAGTCAGTCGGAGCTTCCTGAGGGAGCTCGTCTCAGCAGCCTTCTCCTCTAATGAAAACCCGACCAGAGGACAGCATGGACGTCCAGCTGTGAGACGGTTATACCGCTCGCTGTGTGACTGCTCTGCTCTTATCACTAACACTGTTTGGCCACTTGGGGGCAGCAGAAGAAATCAGCTCTCATGTTTTCCTGAGGGGAAAACCCGCTACATGTCTGTCTGTTAGCACGATGCTAACGGCTAACTGAAGCTTTCATTCACTTTAATGCGAAGCAGTCACATGACCAACATTCAGAGTGTGTGTGTGTGTGTGTGTCTGTGAGTGAGTGTGTGTGTGTGTATTTGTGTCTGCGTGTCTGTGTGTCTCTGTGTGTGTGTGTCTGTGTGTGTGTCTGTGTGTGTCTGTGTGTGTCAGTGTGTGTCTCTGTGTGTCTCTGTGTGTGTGTGTCTGTGTGTGTGTCTGTGAGTGTCTGTGTGTGTGTGTGTCAGTGTGTGTGTCTGTGTGTCTCTGTGTGTCTGTGTGTGTCTGTGAGTGTCAGTGTGTGTGTCAGTGTGTGTGTCTGTGTGTCTCTGTGTGTCTGTGTGTGTCTGTGAGTGTCTGTGTGTGAGTGTCTGTGTGTGAGTGTCTGTGTGTGTGTCAGTGTGTGTGTCAGTGTGTGTGTCTGTGTGTCTCTGTGTGTCTGTGTGTGTCTGTGAGTGTCTGTGTGTGAGTGTCTGTGTGTGTGTGTCTGTGTGTGGATGTCTGTGTGTGTGTCAGTGTGTGTCTGTGTGTGTCTGTGAGTGTCTGTGTGTGTGTGTCTGTGTGTGTGTGTCTGTGTGTGCCAGCTGAAATCTTTAATGTCATGTGATCATATGATAATAAACAAACCTCTGATGTGTGTGTTTTTCCCTCAGAGACTCTGGAGCCGTCACCACCGACTGCATCCCAGATCAGATACAGTGAGAGACACAGACACACACACACTCACACACACACAGACACACACACACACACACACACACACACACTCACAGACACACACAGCGTGGTTCACTGCAGATGGAAGCTCTTTAGTTCTGGTTCTTTGGTCTGAACTTGGTGGAGCCTCCTCAGCTGCCGTCAGCTTAATGTCAGAAACATTTGGACCAATCAGGTTGAAGCTGGATTAACCTGTGCAGTAAATGAACCTGGAGGTCGCTTACATCAGGTCATGATGTTTATCTGAACACGTTATTTAACTCTTGAAGGGCCGGCGGGTTAACGCCTGTTTCCTGTGTTGCAGTTCTGTTCCACAACGCCCTGCCCTTCGTGGGCTTCGGCTTCCTGGATAACGCCATCATGATCGCCGCGGTGAGTGAAGTCATTGAAGCCGTGAGCCGAGCGTGCCGCCACTGACGGCGCTCTGCTTTGTCTCCTGCAGGGGACGCAGATCGAACTCTCCATCGGGGTCACTCTGGGCATCTCCACCATGGCAGGTAGGAGCGGCACGCCGTCCACGCAGTGACATCCTCAACCGATCGATCATTGATAGACTCGTTGATCAGAAACATTCTGCTCCGACATGAGACCAGTCCGTTCTTCTCTTGTCAAATATATGATCAGACGTACGTGTGATGATGTCACGTCTCTGTGGTCAATATGTGTATTTATTGATCGCTTTATTCATGGCTGCAGGCGCCACTCTGCACTCTCTGTTCTGACATCATAAGTGTGTCTGTGACCACACACAGACACACACTGTGTGGTCACAGACACACACTGTGTGGTCACAGACACACACTGTGTGGTCACAGACACACGTGTCAGGCAGAGAACCAATCGGCTGCTCGAGTCTGTCGCTGTACCTGCAGGAAGGGGAGAGCGCCTCCGTCACTCTGAGCGCCTCCGTCACTCTGAGCGCCTCCGTCACTCTGAGCGCCTCCGTCACTCTGAGCGCCTCTTTACGCCCTCTGGCTGCAGTTTAATGTGTTGGATGCTGCCGTCATGGCTCTGCGTCTTTATTACTCTGTGAACCCCCCCTCCACACACCAGTGTTAATTTTGTTGACGAATCATTTTCGTCATAGTTTTCGTTAACGACCTTTTTTTGCTGATAAAAATGAGACGATAACTAAATAAAAACTAACGCACGGTGCCAAAAACGAAGACGAAATGTATTGACACTTTCGTCAACGAATAAAAACGAGACGAAATTATTGATGGAGACGAGATCCAATCAGAGCAAATTTTGTTTGTGGAAAGGGAGGGACGAATCAGGAGACGGCGGCAGAGAGCCAATCAGAAGTGCTCTCTCTGTGTAAGGACGTTGCGCCGCGATGCTGGAAGAAGGCGTCCTCATGCATGGTAACACAACACAGGAGAAGAACAGACACACGGACACGTTTAATTTCAAGACAATCAAGACGGTTTACAAACCGTGTGGAGCGACTATCAGCGGTAAAAACAACAAACCTGAAGCGACATTTGCAGACGAGTCATCTTAACTTCCGTTCAAAGATACACGTGACAAAATCTATAAATGAAAACAGCGCTGATGGTTTTACAGCATGCGACCTGTTTCTAAGTTGTCACTGAAGTGTTTTGCTGTAGTTATGGAGGATTCATGAAGAAGGTCATGACTGAACAGTGTATTCAGGGAGAGCAGCTCACTGTTCACTGCTGCTTTTGTGAAAAGGTCATAGCAATTAAATAATTTGTTTGTTTCAAATAACACAAGTTAAAGCTGTGCCTGTTTTTATTGCACAATCAACCTTAAATATTTCATGAAAAATATATATCATAGAATTTTAGTCGACTAAATCCACGGCAGATTTAGTCGACTAAAATTCTTTGATATTTAGTCGACTAAAACTAGACTAAAACTTTAAAAATGTTGATGACTAAAACGTGACTAAAATCAAATGACATTTTAGTCACAAGACTAAAATAAAAACTAAATCCGAAATTGCTGCCAAAATTAACACTGCCACACACACACACACACACTGTGCTGCTACATCATTCCGTTTCCATGGATACCTGGCTTCAACAGGCTCTGCAAAGTGCATATTAGAGGCCGAGGACGGTCAGTAGCTGCTCGCCGCTGCCCGCTTGCTGCCTGAGGCGCCGCCTGCTTCCACTCGTCCCCGCTGCTCTGTGAGCGCACGGCGTTCACTGAAGGGTCCGGCTGGAGCTTCAGCTCCACAGGTTTAATGACCAGCAACAACCCCCCCCCTGTGAAAACCATGTTCATTATTCATATTCAAGATATGAAGGCAGCACAGGAGGCACTGCACTGACCTGTTTTCATTTCATGAGGAGAAGTTCAAGTTTTGAATATGTGAAGAAAAACACGTTTTTATTCTGACATCAGTCTGAAATTTAACAGAAAAACTCTTCTGACATGAGAGTTTGTGAAAAACGTTTTCTTCATTTTACCTTCGGACTGAATTTCTGGTGTCAGCAGCTGCAGAGCTCTGTGTGTGTGTGTGTGCTGCTCTGAATCTGAGCTGAGATCAGAGTGATGAAGTAAAACTTCTACAAGTTCCTGAAACGTCAGAAAACTAGAAGCACTAATGTGACGTGTGTTTAATCTGTGTTTCTTCTCTCTGTGTGTGTCTGTGTGTGTCTGTGTGTGTCTGTGTGTAGCTGCGGCTCTGGGAAACCTGGTGTCAGATCTGGCAGGACTCGGGTAAGCAGCATTTACTTTACAACACAATAAAGAGTTAAAGGTTCAGTACAATCAAACAGCTGCTCAGCAGCCAGCAGGACGCCATGATGGAGTCACATGACCAACACTGAGAGTCTGTCTGACCTGCAGCTGATCAATGAGGTGTGTGTGTCTGTATGTGTGTGTGTCTGTGTGTGTGTGTGTCTGTATGTGTGTGTGTCTCTCTGTGTCTCTCTGTGTGTGTCTCTGTGTGTGTGTCTCTCTTTGTGTGTGTCTCTGTGTCTCTCTCTGTGTGTCTCTGTGTGTGTGTCTTTGTGTGTCTCTGTGTGTGTCTCTGTGTGTCTCTGTGTGTCTCTGTGTGTCTCTGTGTGTGTCTCTGTGTGTCTCTCTGTGTGTATGTCTCTGTGTGTCTCTCTGTGTGTCTCTCTGTGTGTGTCTTTGTGTGTCTCTCTGTGTGTGTCTCTGTGTCTCTCTGTGTGTCTCTGTGTGTCTCTGTGTGTCTGTCTCTGTGTGTCTCTCTGTGTGTGTCTCTGTGTGTCTCTCTGTGTGTGTCTCTGTGTGTCTCTCTGTGTGTCTCTCTGTGTATGTCTCTCTGTGTGTGTCTCTGTGTGTGTCTCTGTGTGTCTCTCTGTGTGTATGTCTCTGTGTGTCTCTCTGTGTCTCTCTGTGTATGTCTCTCTGTGTGTGTCTCTGTGTGTCTCTCTGTGTGTCTCTCTGTGTGTGTCTCTGTGTGTGTCTCTGTGTGTGTCTGTATGTGTCTTTGTGTGTCTCTGTGTGTGTGTCTCTCTGTGTGTCTCTCTGTGTGTGTCTCTCTGTGTGTGTCTCTGTGTGTCTCTGTGTGTCTCTGTGTGTCTCTGTGTGTGTCTCTCTGTGTGTGTCTCTGTGTGTGTCTCTCTGTGTGTGTCTCTGTGTGTGTCTCTGTGTGTGTCTCTCTGTGTGTGTCTCTCTGTGTCTCTGTGTGTGTCTCTGTGTGTCTCTGTGTGTCTCTGTGTGTGTCTCTCTGTGTGTGTCTCTGTGTGTGTCTCTCTGTGTGTGTCTCTGTGTGTGTCTCTGTGTGTGTCTCTCTGTGTGTGTCTCTCTGTGTGTCTCTGTGTGTCTCTCTGTGTGTGTGTCTTTGTGTGTCTCTGTGTGTGTCTCTGTGTCTCTCTGTGTGTCTCTGTGTGTCTCTGTGTGTGTCTCTGTGTGTCTCTCTGTGTGTGTCTTTGTGTGTCTCTCTGTGTGTGTCTCTCTGTGTGTGTCTCTGTGTGTGTCTCTGTGTGTGTCTCTGTGTGTGTCTCTCTGTGTGTCTCTGTGTGTCTCTCTGTGTGTCTCTCTGTGTGTGTCTCTGTGTGTGTCTCTCTGTGTGTGTCTCTGTGTGTGTCTCTCTGTGTGTGTCTCTGTGTGTGTCTCTGTGTGTGTCTCTCTGTGTGTGTCTTTGTGTGTCTCTCTGTGTGTGTCTCTCTGTGTGTCTCTGTGTGTGTCTCTGTGTGTGTCTCTGTGTGTGTCTCTGTGTGTGTCTCTCTGTGTGTAGTCTTGCAGGTTATGTGGAGGCTCTGGTTTCCAGACTGGGGATGCAGGTTCCAGATCTGACGCCCAAGCAGGCGGACATGTGGCAGACCAGGCTGAGCTCCCACATGGTCAGACTGAGCCCGTCATGTGTCCATTGATCTGTGATAGTTCTGATCAATACGTCAGGTTAACCCCCCCCCCCCCCCCCTGCAGGGTAAGGCCATCGGCGTGTCCATCGGCTGTATCCTGGGGATGTTCCCGCTGCTCTTCCTGAGTGATGATGACGACGAAGAGGCTCCGCCCTGCGGTGACACGGCCTCCTCCTAATGAGCATCATCATCACGCCTCCATCTCACCTCAGACCTGAAGTTTTCGCCGCCGTCCTGCTCGGGCAGCGTCTCAGGCTGCTGATCCTTCGGCGTCGGTTGTGGCGTGGAGGTCTGTCGGGCGCCGCCTGAGCGGGACGTGAAGCGCTCGCCTGTCAGTCAGCTGACACTTCCTGTATGACACTATTGAAACGGACGGTTCATTTATGACGTTCTTCAGCCAACACTCTTATTATCTAAACACTATTTATCCAGATGTTCGTGTGACGTCGGCCATCTTTAAACTTCAGCATGGCGCTCTACCTCCAGGAGCGGCGTCTGTGTCTGCATGATGACCGGCTGCCGCTCCGCTGAATGGCTCTGCTCGGGGGAGGGAGGAGGGAGGAGGGAGGGGGGAGGGGGGAGGGGAGGGGGGGGGAGGAAGGAGGGGGGGAGGGAGGGAGGGAGGAAGGGGGGCGAGGGGCGTTCACCCGCACTGCATGCTGTTATTTTTAGTTCTGGACTGATGTGTGTTTTCCAGGGTCGCTCTGTTAGACACACACACACACACACACTCACACTCACACACACACACACACACACACACACACACACACACACACACTCCTGACTCACTTCCAGCCGTCTGTGTAATTAGTTCTTTAGCTTTTGTTTCATCACACTTGAAGCTCCAGATGGTCCAGAACAGCTCATATGGAGAGAACGTGGTTTAACATGTGACTTCTCTCTCTCTCACACACACACACACACACACACACACACACTCCATCACATGTCGCTCCAGCTCTGTCACAGAAGCCAGTCAGACAGGGTTACTGTGTGTGTGTGTGTGTTCATGATATTGTTGTCTGTTTTTAGACTCAGCTGCTGGATCACACTCCGTTTCCCATCATCCTCTCTGTCTGCTCCTCCTGCCAGTGATGTGCTGGTTTTTAATGTAACAGCTGAGTGTGTGTGTCTGTGTGTGTTCAGACTCCACCTGCTCCACGATCAGGATCAATGCGGAGGAATACTGATCTAATGAGGTTTTTCTATCGTCCCTGTTTGAGTTTGAGTTTTCAGTTTGTGTCCAGTTTGATAGAAGCATGTGAGCAGCGGTCTGTCTGTGTTGTGCTGCCATCTTGTGGACAGTCCTGAGCAGCAGCTGTGCATGGATAGGTGTGTGTGCAACATGGAAGGACACGGTGTGTGTGTCTGAAGCATTATTTAAGAACAGTACATTTGGAGTGTTTCCATGCGGCTCAGCAGAGGATGCTGTGTTTAGTCAGCACTAAATAAATGTTACCGGACTTATTCGATGTTTGTGTCTTCATTAAGACAAAAAACCAACTCACAAATATTGAGTTTTATTTTTGTAAAAGCGTCAGTAAACCTCAAACAGCGAGATGAAGCATGTTATGTGGGACTACTTTCTGCAGTGGATTAATACACATCCTTGTTGCTCAGTAACAACGCTCCGTCACTATGGCGACAGTCGTGGCCTGAAGCTGCGCGGCCGTATCATCATGGTGACCGCCTTCAGAGAATAGAAGTCCGAGTCCTTCCAGGAGAACCACACGATGCCGTCTGGACCCAGCAGGTTCTGGGCTTTCAGAGAGTAGCGCCCCCCCTGCTGGACACACAGAGTGTTTACACACCTTTGCCTCGCGCTTGCAGTGAGTGCCGGCAGTCCTACCTTGTAGTAGACGCCGTTCAGGTTGGCGTGGAAGCACTGGTGGAACCACCATCCCGAGTGGCTGACCTCGGCGCAGATGTCGCCCGTGTCCGGCGTGCTGAACCCGCGCTGGTCGTGATACCAACCGAACGAATCCTCCACCGTCCCACTGAAACCGGACACGTGGAGGCGGTACCGGTCCTCCTCGCCTTCTATCCTGCAGCAGGAGAACACAAGGGTTTATTGTCATAAAGTCAGGGTTCCAACAGCTGCAGTTCTGAGAGTGTCCACTTGAGGCTGGTCCGCAGTCAGACCTCCGTGTTAAATACCTGAAGGTCTGGTACAGGGCGTATCGCTGGCCGTGGCTCCAGTCCTGCAGGTCGATGCGGAGGCTGTAGTGGCCCTGGTTGGTCAGCAGGTGGAGGTGTTGGTTGCCCAGCCAGTGTTCTCCCCGCGGTTCTCCGAAGCCGTCGCGATACTCCGACCAGCCGCGGTTAAAGCTCACGGAGCCGTCGCGCCGCCGCTGAAACACGGTCCAGCCCCCGCCTGATGCACACACGTTAGCAAACACACACAGCAAGACTAGCTTCAACACAAGGTGCACAAGGTTGGCGTGACTGCACAGCTCTGAGTCAGCTGATGCAGTCACATGTTTGAACGGACGATTCTGAGTTCTGACAGGAAGTTTGAACGTGTTTATGTGAAGTCTGAACGTGGAGCGCTGGCGTCACCTTCGGTCTCCATGTCGCAGTACACCGGCAGGGTGGAGCCTGGAGGCAGGACGATGGTGTAAACACCGGAGTGATGGACGCCGCTGTGGTGCAGAGACGCACAGTCTGAGGGACACAGAGACAGGAACTGTCCATCTGAGGGAGAAACACACACAGACGGGTCAAACGTTCTGACGATGTGTCGTCCACACCCTGAACCTCATGTGTACCTGGTGTGTCCCGCATGCTGAGCGATGGCGGCGTCCTGATGAGGTTGACGGTGCAGCCCGCGCTGCGGCTCGCCTGCTGCACGGCGGCTGACAGGTTGCGCAGCTGCGTCTGCAGCTCGTGCAGCAGCGCCGTGTGCACGTGGAGCAGCGTGTCGGCCTCGGCCTGACGTAGCTCCAGTGACCGCAGCCGCCGGTCGAAAGTCGAGTTCAGACCGGCGCCGCCTTCACCCTGAGAGACAGAGAGACGTGTCAGAACTCAGAAAACATCTGTTAACAGTGACCCCTGTGGCCGTTCAGTGAACTGCAGTTAGCATCCTGCTAGCTGGCTTACATTAGCTTCTATTGCTAATGTTAGTACCTCTGGCAAAAGAATTTCCTTTAGGACTAATAAAGTTTTATCTTTAACTGATTTAGGATCAGCCTGAACCAATGATCAGCTAATGATCGCTAACGATAACAAGCTAAACTTAGCCAGCTAGCTGTGTGTGAGCTGTGCTCAGTGAGCGCCACCTGCAGCCTGGACGCTCCACTGTGGATCAGCCACACTCAGACGGACCCCGGGCCGCAGGCCTGCAGCTAATCCTGTTAGCATTCAGGGTTAAGGAGGACTTAGCAGGTATGAAGACAGAGAGCTGGACCTGCTGTGTTCCTCCCTGTCACATGCTCTCTTTCAGCCAATGAGGCCTCAGCGTCACACCGACATCACCGAACACCCACCTGCATCTCCAGCGCCCTGACCCGGTGCTGGTGGTTCCTCAGCTCCTCCTGCAGCTCTGACATGGTCCCCCTCAGCTCCTCCAGCTGCTCCTTCCGGTTCTGGTTTTCGTGCAGCCAATAGGAGACGTCGTCCGTGCAGCGGAACACGTCCGGGCAGCGCCGCTGTGGGTTCCCCACGGGCGGCAGCGTGGCCGTCAGCCGGCACTGACCGCTGGACGTCAGCTGGCTGCTGTGCTCGCCGCACCGGCCCGGTGGACCGGCGGTCTGGTTGGTGGCGTTACGCCCTGAATCTCGGACTGCTGGGGGGGGCGTCGGGGCTCGGGTCAGTGTGAACGCTGAGCAGGGAGTTTGGAGGGTGCCAGTCAGCGTCCTCGTAGTTGTCTTTGTCCATATCTGGGACGTCCCAGTTTGTGTCCATGTTGGGGCCTGTTTGGACATCCATGTCCAGCACACCTGCGTCTGTCTCTGTGAGGATGTTGGGGTGGACGTCTTCGTTGTGTCCAATGTCTGAGCGTTCGTCTGAGGAGAAGAGGACAGAACACCAGGACCCCACGAGGACCAGGGTCAGCCACGTGGACCGACACCTCATCCTGAACTTTCAGAGACTCGGCCTGCATGCAGGGAACCAGGATCTGTCTCAGGGACTGCATCAGAGTCCAGCTTCATGGCAGCAGGATGAGGTGCATCCAGCTTCACCTCAGGACCACAGGGAGCTCTCAGAGACCTGAAACAGGCACAAGAACAACGAAGGTTCATGAGCAGGACCCAAGTACGAAGGATGGAGAAGCCTCAGTGTGGAGGCTCCGCCCATCGCCGTCCTGGCAGCGCCTGAGTACCCTAAAGACATGTGAGACGTGTCCACACAGTTCACACATGGTCCATGTCTACCTGTTCTCTCTGTGGCCACCAGGGGGCGGGGTCTGGTCTGAGCGGCTCAGTCCAAACTAGAACCCACGAGACGTCAGCAGAGTCACACACATCCACGAGCAACATCCAGGACCAACAGAACCCGAGAGGAGCGGTGGAGCTGCCGTCCTGCTGCCGCCTGCAGAGTGTGTGTCTGTGTGAGTGTGTGAGACATCTTATCCTGATAATCCTCTCAGGGTCAGTGGCAGCTGTTGGCCTGTGTGTGTGTGTGTGTGTTTAATGACTTAATCATCTTGTAGTTGTTGGTCAGTTATTGATCACTCGGGTCTGTCCAGGTGTTCGTCAACACACTGTGATGTCACCAAGCAACGCACAACATGAAAACAGACACAAAACCAGTCTGTGTTCTCAGACAAGCTGAGGACACGTGTGTGTGTCTGTGTGTGTGTGTGTTTGTGTCTGTGTGTGTGTGTGTGTGTGTGTGGCTCTCTCTCTGTGTCTCTCTGTCTGTGTGTGTGTGTGTGTGTGTGTGTCTCTCTCTGTGTGTGTGTGACTCACAGCTTTGTCTGCCTGTGACATGCTGGTTCAGTGTTAATCTGTCCCACTGACATTTACACACACACACACACACAGTTGTTGTTGTTTGTGTTCAGCTGTGTGTGCCTGAGTGTTGTGTTGGGTTCATGTATCTGTGTGTTTGTTGTTGTTGTCGTCTGCTGAACAGCTGCTGAACCTGAGTGATCCAGGCTGGGAGGAGCTAACATGCTAACACACTAACATGTGTTAGTTTCCCATCATCCTCTGCTCCTCTGAAAAACGCACAACTGTCTGTGACAATGAGCGGCAGCAGAGACAGCAGAGCCCAGTGAGCCTCAACCACACTCACACACACACAGACACACACACAGTCCAAACATAGCTTGCAGGATCATTGGCTGAACTTTGACCTTGGACCAGTGAGGATGATCAGATGGAGCTGAGGGTCTGAGTGTGAGAGCAGCGTCCGTCCAGCAGAGGGCAGCGTTTCCTCCTGATATAAACTGAGGCCTGCAGCTGCGAGCAGGTCTGGACGAGCCCTGACCTGCAGCCTGTGCACAGCAGGCTGCTCCATGATGAGACTGTGTGAGAGTCTGTAAACTGACTCTGGCGTTCTGTCAACCTACTGACCTGCAGCAGCTTCAGACCGCCGAGCTGCATGAGGATCAGTACTGTGAGGTTCAGGCTGGAGGTTTGGATCCAAGCTGTTGTTGTGCGGCAGCTGGTGACATCACAAACCCCCACACGTCTTCCAGGCTTCAGGCTCTGGGCTGGAGTTCAACCATGGGAGGTTCTGACCAATCAGAGTCCTGTGCTGTCAGTTCTGTTTGTGTTCACTTCCTGGTTTGGAGCAGCATGGAGCCTCCTGCTCTTCACCTGGAGTCCAGAACCTGTTCTTCAGCCTGATCAGCTGGACCCCTGTGACAGACGTTGACTGACAGATCGTCCCGTGGACTGGTTCTGTGGACCGTCCCACTCTTGGTGCAGGAAGCATTCTGACCCGAGGCCCGAGCAGTTGAAGGAAGCTCGGGATCTGTTATCCAGTCCTCAGACTTTGGAGCTGACCCGAGTCAGCTGGGGTCACTGTGCCGGAGGTCATGACTGCGTTTGGGTCTGGAGTTCAGAGGATTGATCCCAGGAAGTCTAATCGATTGATTTCTGCCGTGTGAGTTATAACATGAGAGATAAAATTCTCCGACCTTCAGAGCGCTGAGGAGTCTCTGCATTGATCCCTGATCAGGCAGGAATGCTGCCTGATTGGTTGATTGGAGATTGAATGTGCTTCTATCAGACCGCTGTTTACTCTGTCTGCTACATGTTGTTGTTGTTGTTGTTGTTGTTGTTGTTGTTTTTGTTGATGTCTCCTCGCTGTGCCACGTTGTCAGAATACCTCGGCCGGCAGGTTCACACACGTTCATGGACCTTTACGCTGTAAGACTCTGTGACCCTGAGCGGAGCTGAGGGACAGTCTGACAGATGTTGGCCTCTGGATGCATGGATCATGTTTAGGACCGGAGTGACGAGAACCAGACGCTCAGAATAACAACACGAAAACTGGAAGTGAACGCATCGTCAGCTGGAATCCAAGCAGCACGTGGAGGAGGCAGCGCCCCCCTGTGGTTAGATGTGTGTGACCTGGACCCTCACTGTCAGTCAGCATGCTCCATCCTGTCTCAGGAGCTGCAGGTCGGACAGTGGACTCTTGAACAAACACCCCGAGCCGCCGCGACATCTGCTCCGTATCGACCGGCGTGCTCTGCTCCCCGTCCATCGGAGCAGAAGGCTTCTCCTCCTACAGTCTGCATGGCAACCGGGCTGCGGAGGCTCAGGCGCTCCCAGGGAGGTAAAGGGTTAAACTCAGATGAAGTGTCGCTCTGTGGTTTGCTCTTAGTTTCTGTAGTTTTCTGTCCGATGAAGTTCACCAGCAGCATGTTCATATTCTGCTAATGAATGCCCCCCTCCCCCGCCTCCCCCCCCCTCCCCCGCCTCCCCCCCCCTCCCCCTCCTCCCCCTCCTGCTGACGCTCAGTGTTTGTCTAAGGGTTTAATGTTTAGCTCGCTCACACTTCTCTCTCACCAGTGGCTGCCCCTGGCTTCCAGACCTGTGAACTCAGAGGAGCTCCAGCTCAGCCGTCGGTGTTTGGATGTGACGCTCGCCTCTTCCTCCTCTTCCTCCTCTTCCTCCTCCTTTGGTTTGGTCCTCTGCAGCTTTCTTCTGTGAGCGGCTGAGGGAAGATGGGACCCTGTACAGCAGGCAAGAACCAAACACACACTCACAATGAATCCATTACCTGGGAGCTGTGAGGGTGAAGGAGGTCGGAGGTCGGAGCGCTGGCAGAGCTCCCGGCTCTTCCGTCTGTCCTCTGTCTTCTCTCTGGCTCACTCAGTCGTCCTCTGTGTCTCCATCAGTGTCTCCCTCCAAGGATGTGCAGGCAGGTGGAGGAGGTCAGGGTGGAGCCCGCATGAGGAGCCGCAGTGATGGGAGCAGGTACAGCAGGAGGGTGGGCGGCGGCCCGGGCGCCTCCTCCTCCTCCTGCTCGGCCCCGGCGCTCTCCAACCCCAAATCAGGTAAAACAGACGTTTGTGTTTAACTGTAAAGACGTGATGTCACTTCCTGTAAAACACCTTCTTCCTGTTCCCATGACAACGTCTCAGTGCTGAAGAGACCTGTGAGCACAGAGGAGCTGCAGACACCAGGAGGACCCTACATCAGGAAGACCTTCACTGTACGTACGCCTGCCACCACCGAAGAAGAAACACGCCGCCTGTGAGCACATTAAACCACAGCTGTCTGTGTGTGTGTGTGTGTCTGTGTGTGTCTGTGTGTGTGTCTGTCTGTGTGTGTGTGTGTGTGTCTCTGTGTGTGTGTGTGTCTGTGTGTGTCTGTGTGTGTGTCTGTCTCTGTGTGTGTGTGTGTGTCTGTCTCTGTGTGTGTGTGTGTGTCTGTGTGTCTCTGTGTGTGTCTGTGTGTCTCTGTGTGTGTGTGTCTCTGTGTGTGTGTGTGTGTCTCTGTGTCTTTGTCTCTGTGTGTGTGTCTGTGTGTGCGTCTGTGTGTGTCTGTGTCTCTCTGTGTGTGTCTGTGTGTGTCTGTGTGTGTCTGTGTGTGTCTCTGTGTGTGTCTGTGTGTGTGCAGATTGTAGGTGATGCGGTGGGATGGGGGTTTGTGGTCAGAGGGAATCAGCCGTGTCACATCCAGGCGGTGGAGCCGTGTGGTCCGGCTGCAGCTGCAGGGATGAAGGTGATTGATTCCTTTGTTTACAGAACTTATATGACCAGCGGTGGAAAGTAACTAAGTATTTATACTTGGTTACTGTACTTAAGTGATGTTGTATGTATTTATACTTCAGTAAAAATAATAGTGCTTTATACTCTGACTCCATGTTTCAAGCTTCAGTACTTCACCACTGTTTATAATATGAATCTATATGGTCACCTATCACTGACTCAGTATGAGCAGATAAGGGCTGTACTGTACTTCTCTGGGAAGCCATGAAGGAGCTAAGCTAGTTAGCTGTGGCTTGGTGTGATGGGCAGCCATGTTGGTGCAGTTCACTGAGCAGCCACGGGGGGCGCTGTCTCTCAGCCTGTGTTTGTGGTCCGCAGGTTTGCCAGTTCGTGGTGTCGGTCAACGGGCTGAACGTTCTTCACCTGGACTATCGCACCGTCAGCCACCTGATCCTGACGGGGCCGCGCACCGTGGTGATGGAGGTGATGGAGGAGACGGAGCACTGAGGACACACACAGGTGGAGGACAGTTTGGACCGATGGAGGCGTTCTCAGAATAATGAGCTCGCCCCCCCCGCCCACCAACCATCGGCTCCTCTTTGTTGGATGATGTCACAGGTGTGTTTTTGGATAAATGCATCATGTGACCTGCAGCTGGGACTGTGTCCGCCAGAAACCCTGGACGGGTCCGACGCAGCAGGAGGCTCCTCCTGGATCTGATGATGGACCACGTTTCTTTTATTTATGTCAAACAGCCGCGATTTTCTGTGTGGAAGAAACTTTATTTAAATGTAGAACAGACACACATCACTTACCTCCACCCATCAGAGCACACACACACACGCACACAGACACACACACACCCACAGACACACACACACACACACTCTGTGTTTACCTTTCCATCTGAAAGGAAGTGGGAGCAGGGAGAAGTGTGAGGGAGCAGCTACTTAGCGAGCAGGCGGACTGTAGCTGGAGTGTTTTGTTTTGAAACCTCTGTGTGTGTGTGTGTGTGTGTGTGTGTGTGTGTGTGTGTGCGCGTGTGTGTGTGTGTGGGGGGGGGGGGGGTCTCTTGTATGTCTAACGCTGCTGTTCATGGAGGATCAGAGCTGAGGATGGAAACATTAAAGACTTTCACTGATAACTGCTTTGCTTCACTCCGGTCCATGTGACATCATCCAGGATGACCCCCCCCCCCCCCCCACATATCTTCCACTGATGCACCATGTTGACAGTGATCCAGCTCCTTCCTGTTTTATCCACATGACCTCACAGATCTCAGCAGGATGTGGCGTGAACACCAGGCCGTGCAGGAAAAGGTTAAACTCATGATCCTGACAGATCAGTGAATGTTCTGGAAACATCAGAGGGGGTCACCCGGCCGCTGGGCCCGAAGCCCACGCGGGCCGACCCCTCACTCCTTTGTGTTTTGTCGGTCTTACCTTGTGTTCCTCTGCCTGAGTTCTTCCTGTGAAATAGAAGTCATAAATAAAAGCCCGCTGGCTGACAGACTCTTATTATTGAGGGTTTAAAAAGTGGGGCAGAGGTCACAGAGGTCAGAGGTCATGCATGAGGTGAAGAACATAAAGTGTCAGAGCTGGAAGATGGAGGGTTTCTGTCAGGTCCAGGTCCAGGTGGTGCAAATGTGTGAGCCTGCAGTCTGCAGTCTGACCAGGTGGTGGCAGCACCTCCATGGAGGCTGAATCTGAGAGTGAGACCAGACCTCAACTCTGTTTATATTCTAATACTGTTAAAGGTCGTGTAGAATGAATGGCTTCTTGCTCACATGACCAGCTTCATCCAGGCTCCACCTCTCTGCCCATCTTTGGGTCGATCAGGCGCGATCAGGTGATCGGGTGGGGAGCCTGCTTCATCACCAGGAGCGCCTCTGGAGCTGAAGCTTTAATAAATGAAGATTATTCACAGACAGTGCCGGCTGTCAGCACAGGAACGGTTAATATGCAGGTCATGAAAAGGTCACAGAGGTCATGTGAGGTCACTGCAGGTCAAAGATGTTGTGAAACACTTCAGGAACGCTCACGTCCTCCGCCGCTGACGGGGTGACATTCCTGAAGCTTCCAGAGGATTCCAGGTGAGAGCAGCTCCGGCTTGTAGAGACACATTCTGAGCAGGAGCAGGACTCAGTGTCTGCAGGCTGCCGGAGCTGCTCCGTCTGCAGGCTGCCGGAGCTGCTCTGTCAGCAGGCTGCCGGAGCTGCTCCGTCTGCAGGCTGCCGGAGCTGCTCCGTCTGCAGGCTGCCGGAGCTGCTCTGAGCTGCTCTGTCAGCAGGCTGCTCTGAGCTGCTCCGTCTGCAGGCTGCTGATGCTGCTCTGTCTGCAGGCTGCCGGAGCTGCTCCGTCTGCGGGCTGATGGAGCTGCTCTGTCGGAGCTGCTCTGTCTGCGGGCTGCTGGAGCTGCTCTGTCGGAGCTGCTCTGTCTGCGGGCTGCTGGAGCTGCTCTGTCGGAGCTGCTCTGTCTGCAGGCTGCTGGAGCTGCTCTGTCGGCAGGCTGCTCTGTCTGCAGGCTGGTGCAGCTTCACGGTGCTGATCCGTTCACCTGCACTGCCTTCTGCTGGTAGAACCAGGAACTGCTGGGTGCATCTTCCTCCTCCATAAAGATATTGATCTGTTCACGTCCCGATCAGTCAGTCAGCCCTGCACAGGGGACACACAGAGGTCCAGAGTTTACAGGCGTCTGCAGAATATTCAGTATTCAGAGTATTCATTATGTATAAAGATATTTTAGTGTTTGAATACACGTGTCACTGAGCATGTCCCTGTGTCCCACATCACTTGTGTGTGAGTTGTGAACATGCTCGAGCAAAGACACAGTGTTGTGTGATGCTGGAAACACAAACGCACACAAGCTTCTGAGGGGAGATCGAGTTGTGCTTGTGTTCAGTGTGTAGACTTTGTTAGCCTTGTGTGTGTGTGTGTGTGTGTGTGTATGAACAGTGTGTACACACTGAGTCTGATGATTTGGGACAACAGAAGGGTCAATATGATTCCACAGGAAGTCCAGAAAGTTCTGAAACTTTTCATCTTCAGTGAAGGCTGTGAGGAGGAAGAGGCTGTGAGGAGGAAGAGGAAGAGGCTGTGAGGAGGAAGAGGCTGGAGGAGGAGGCTGGAGGAGGAAGAGGCTGTGAGGAGGAAGAGGCTGTGAGGAGGAAGAGGCTGTGAGGAGGAAGAGGAAGAGGCTGTGAGGAGGAGGAGGAAGAGGCTGTGAGGAGGAAGAGGCTGTGAGGAGGAAGAGGCTGGAGGAGGAGGCTGGAGGAGGAAGAGGCTGTGAGGAGGAAGAGGAAGAGGCTGGAGGAGGAAGAGGCTGGAGGAGGAAGAGGCTGGAGGAGGAGGAAGAGGCTGTGAGGAGGAAGAGGCTGGAGGAGGAGGAGGCTGGAGGAGGAGGAAGAGGCTGGAGGAGGAAGAGGCTGTGAGGAGGAAGAGGCTGGAGGAGGAGGAAGAGGCTGTGAGGAGGAAGAGGCTGGAGGAGGAAGAGGAAGAGGCTGGAGGAGGAAGAGGCTGTGAGGAGGAAGAGGCTGGAGGAGGAAGAGGCTGGAGGAGGAGGAAGAGGCTGGAGGAGGAAGAGGCTGTGAGGAGGAAGAGGCTGTGAGGAGGAAGAGGCTGGAGGAGGAAGAGGCTGGAGGAGGAAGAGGCTGGAGGAGGAGGAAGAGGCTGGAGGAGGAAGAGGCTGGAGGAGGAGGAAGAGGCTGGAGGAGGAAGAGGCTGGAGGAGGAGGAAGAGGCTGGAGGAGGAAGAGGCTGGGAGGAGGAAGAGGCTGTGAGGAGGAGGAAGAGGCTGGAGGAGGAAGAGGCTGGAGGAGGAGGAAGAGGCTGGAGGAGGAAGAGGCTGGAGGAGGAAGAGGCTGGAGGAGGAAGAGGCTGTGAGGAGGAGGAAGAGGCTGGAGGAGGAAGAGGCTGGAGGAGGAAGAGGCTGTGAGGAGGAAGAGGAAGAGGCTGGAGGAGGAAGAGGCTGGAGGAGGAGGAAGAGGCTGGAGGAGGAGGAAGAGGCTGGAGGAGGAAGAGGGCTGGAGGAGGAGGAGGAAGAGGCTGGAGGAGGAGGAAGAGGCTGAAGGAGGAAGAGGCTGGAGGAGGAAGAGGCTGGAGGAGGAGGAAGAGGCTGGAGGAGGAGGAAGAGGCTGGAGGAGGAAGAGGCTGGAGGACTGAGCAGAGCGTGCTGCAGACTTCCTGGTAAATATGTATGATTATGATAATGTGAGGGGCCTTCATGTCTGCTGCTGGTTAGGAGAAGACTCACAGAGCAGAAACCTGCACCTGAGGACGCACAAAGTAACACAACACGACCCAGGAAGGCTCAGTGTTCAGACAGACAGACGGCGAGGGTGTTGGGTGGAGGCTGCTTCAGCTCAGGGACACGCCTTTGTCAGGTTTACAGCCACCTGCCCGCCGCCGCCGGCCCCGCCGCCAGCGCACGGCCGGCAGACACACACAGACACACACATTCTGTTCCTGCAGCAGCATTTTTGTGCGGCCTCGCCTCACATTAAAGCAGGTTACAGGAATGAATAGCTGCAGGGCTGGATGGTGGTGAGGCGGGAAACACCCATCAGCCCACTGCAAGTCTCAACTCAGAGGAGGAGGAGGAGGAGGAGGAGGAGCAGGAGGAGGAGGAGGAAGCTGTCAGAGAGGAGCAGGAGGAGGCAGGAAGTCAGACAGGCTGGCCTTCAGAATAAAAGAGGCATCAAAAGAGGAGGACGCTGGGAGAAGTCTGAGGAGGGCTCAAACTGTTTCTGTGTGTGTGTGATGTTGTGTTTAGTTTAACACTTTGCTGCCTGTTTGAACGGCCCACAGTTCACAGTCTGCTACAACCTGTGTGTTTTGTCTGCGCTCATGCCCCGCCCCTCCGCCCATATTTGGACGGAGGGGACTAACTTTAACTGAGCGTCAGGCGGCCTCTCCTTCAACGCTGTCAAACGTTTCTTTAAAGTCTGAAGTTGCTGCTTTCTTTTTTTTTACACTTTGAAAAACTGCAGTTATGAGCCCGACCACTGGGGGGCGCATCACCCCTCATCTAGCGGCAGCCTCCGGGGCTCAAGCTGGATCCATACTCCACGAGAACAGAGACCTTACGCCCACAAAATGACGTCATTTTTCTCTCGGACCGCCTGTATCATATCTCATCATATCTGTATCTGAAAACATGAGCAGGATGACCGCCTGCAGAGCGCCCCCTGTGGCACAGGAGGGTCACACCGTGGGACTTCTCTCCGTGTTGAACCTGCGTGTGCTTTTATTTTGAAAGGGCCACCGGTAGTGCCGCGCGCCGTGCCGCGCAGCTTGTGCGCAGGTCCACACGGAGAGTTGCTGAACAGCGGGTCAGAGTCGCTCCGTGGACGGTGCTGAGCGCGTGCAGCCGAGCGGAGCAGCGCGGCGGGAACATCAAAGCAGGTAAGCGGCTCCGCACTTTGACACGCGCGGCTGAGAGCGCGCCATTTATCCACAAAGAGCGCGGCAGCGCGCGGGGGTAGAGAGGAGGAGGAGGAGGATGAAGCGCGGATCGATCCGCGGCGCACCGCGGGTCAGGATCCGAGCCTCCTGCAGCCAGGGGTCCTCAGGGGCAGCACGAGAGGACTGAAGGAAAAACTTTAACTGACAGGTCAGGAGCGGGTTAACTCTGAAACACCTCAGACACAGTCACAGGTGAGAGCTGCACCTTCAGCCCGCGCCGAGGGACAGCTGCCCCACAGACAGACAGGGAGAGAGAGACAGAGACATGAGGACAGAGAGAGAGAGAGAGAGAGAGAGACGTGAGGACAGAGAGACAGGTGAGAGCTGCCCCACAGACAGACAGGGAGAGAGAGACAGAGACATGAGGACAGAGAGACAGGTGAGAGCTGCTCCACAGACAGACAGGGAGAGAGAGACAGAGACATGAGGACAGAGAGACAGGTGAGAGCTGCTCCACAGACAGACAGGGAGAGAGAGACAGAGACATGAGGACAGAGAGACAGGTGAGAGCTGCCCCACAGACAGACAGGGAGAGAGAGACAGAGACATGAGGACAGAGAGAGAGAGAGAGACGTGAGGACAGAGAGACAGGTGAGAGCTGCTCCACAGACAGACAGGGAGAGAGAGACAGAGACATGAGGACAGAGAGAGAGAGAGAGACACGAGGACAGAGAGACAGGTGAGAGCTGCTCCACAGACAGACAGGGAGAGAGAGACAGAGACATGAGGACAGAGAGAGAGAGAGAGAGAGAGAGAGACGTGAGGACAGAGAGACAGGTGAGAGCTGCTCCACAGACAGACAGGGAGAGAGAGACAGAGACATGAGGACAGACAGACAGGCAAAGAGAGGGACAGAGACATGAGGACAGAGAGAGAGAGAGAGAGAGACGTGAGGACAGAGAGACAGGTGAGAGCTGCTCCACAGACAGACAGGTAGAGAGAGAGACAGAGACATGAGGACAGACGGACAGGTCGTGTTGAGTTTTGTGTCTTTATGTATTGTTAACTCAGACCTGTGGAATAATCTGGAATAATTCTGGTCACGTGATGTAAAATAACAGTGAGGATTCTGACGGTCCCTGAATGCACCATGTGACCCGGTCCAGTCAGTGCAGCTGCATGTTTGAGCTGACTTAAATGTCTGTTCAGGCTGTTTGTGAATAAATGAGTCTGACCCGTCTCTCTGTCTCTGACTCCGCCCCCTTCCTGTCAGGTGTGTGGCGTTTCTGCTCTGCTGGTGTCAGGATGCGGTTCTCAGTCAGACCCAGTCTCTGCCTGCTGGCCTTCCTTCTGGTCTCTGTGCTCCCTCAGACGGCGCGAGGACAAGGTAAGTAGCTGCTGCTTCCTGCTGCGGGGTGGTTTGGACCTTCGAAGCAGCCGAGCTGCTCTCGGTGTGTTTCCACCTGCAGGAACTTTGGGGCTGGTTTAGACACTGCAGGAACCCCCCCCCCCTGTAGGAACTGTGTTAACGCCCTGGTAGGCGGAGCTTCTGTGCAGGTTGGGTTATGGACTTCCTGTAAACGGGTTTGGTGGTCACGCGGCCGTGATGCTGGCGCCTGGCGTTTGTCTCTTTGATGTGTGTGTGGAATGTGCAGTGTTTTAAAGCAGCTGAGTGTCACATGCAGTGACACCTAGTGGTCAGGTTGCAGAGTGCAGCCAGTGTGTGTGTGTTCAGACTCCATGTTGGATTACACACGTGTGTTATGATGCTGTGTTTCCTGATTCTGTGATCGATGCCTCAGATTTGTTTTCATAGTTTATCAATCAGAGCTGATATAAAATCAATAAGTCTGTTTAGCAGCAGGCGTCTGTGAAGCCGCCGCTCTGATCTTAAGATGGCTGCTGCTGGGATCAGCTGGGATCAGTGACCTCACTCATCAGCTGATTGATGACAAATTAACCCCTCATTAATATGATTGATGTTGAGTTCAGGGTGTCTGCTCTCAGTCTGACACACAGTCACACAGACACACACACACACACACACACGCACACACACACACACACACACACAGACACACACACACACACAGTCACACACACACACAGAGATGGATGAAGTCTCCACGACCACCTCGCCACACTGACACACTCAGAGTGTAGGAGGTCATCCTGGAGCTGATCAGCTGACCTCCTGGTTTGTAGCCCCGCCCCTGCTGTCACATGACTGTGGTCACAGCACATGACGATCTTTACAGCAGACGATTCAGCCAAGCCTAAACTTAGAATCATGATCGTTCTCAATAGAAAAATGAAGCCATGATGACTCACGATGGTCACATGACCTGCAGAACTGAACAGGTTAACGTCCAGCTCCTCTCTCTCTGCTTGTGGCCTGACTGTCGTTTCCACGGAGCTGCAGGGAACAATGAGCCCACACTGACTGAGAATGTCTGTCCTGGAGTTCAAAGGGTTAAAGAGAGCTCCAGCACAGAGAGTCCGGTGTCGGAGCCTGAGATCTGTGGGTGAAGTGACGCAGCCACACATTCCTCAGGGCGCTAACCCGGCAGCAGCGCTGATCCGCGAGGAGCCCAGGAGTTACGAGCCGCCTGGAGAGCGTCCACAGAGCGTCCACAGAGCGGGCTGACAGCGGGAACACATCCAGGCGCTCAGGCCGCCATCGGGTCATCACTGATTCAGTCTGACCGCACACCTGCCACGGTCAGAGGTCACAGAGGCTCCCCTGCAGATAGCGCCCCCTTCAGTGTGCTAATGATGTATCACCCCAGCCACAAACGTCTCTGAGTTTTCATCATCTTTTCACTGTCGCTGTCAGAGCGCCGCCGTCTGTTTGCGCTCCTGACACCTCGCCGCCACTGCAGCTTCAACCGTTTGCTCGAAATCCAATACAATCTGTGTGTGTGTCTGTGTGTGTCTGTGTGTGTCTGTGTGTGAGAGAGAGATGCTGCAAAGGAACCGTTTTCCAAAGAGACAAAAAACACCAAAGCTCCATCAGAACACACCAGCTTCCTGTTCAACATGTATGACACACACATAGAGACACACACACACACACACACACTCACACACACACACACTCACATAGAGACAAACACACACACACACACACACACACACACACACACACACACACTCACACGGACACAGACACACACACAGAGACACACACACACACACACTGACACAGACACACACACAGAGACACACACACAGAACACACACACACACACACACACACAGAGACACAGACACACACAGACACACACACAGACACACACAGACACACACACAGACACACACAGACACACACAGACACACACACACACACACACACAGAGACACAGACACACACACAGACACACACAGACACACACACAGACACACACAGACACACACACAGCTCTGGTGTCGGCGGCTCGGTGACTCCCGCCTCAGGTGGGTGAGATGTTTGTGGATGATCTGGAGCCTCCTGCCTGCGTCTGTCCTTTCAGTCCTACAGGAGTCAGGACCAGGACGGACCAGGAAACACATCACAGGGTTCTGACGGGGTTAAAACAGATCACAGACACAGAGGCTCTATGTCGGTGCACAGCTGATCACACCAATCAGATCTGTTTATGGAAAAGGGGGCGGGCTTTATGTGACGGTCATCCAGCGGTGTGGTTGTGACTGCTTGTGTCACAGGCTGCTCCTCTCTGATTGGTCGTGTGTCTGTCCAGAAGGACTGTGTCCGTGGGCCCTGTCCTCATCTCAGCTGTGTGTAGGTTCCACAGCGATGGCCGCTCACACGTCCTGCAGAGAACTCTTTACAAAGTTTGACTCACTCACAGCTGATCAGCAGCCAGCAGTCTTACTCGTACCGCCTTAGAACGTGGCCTTCCTGTAGACCTGGACTGTACCCGGGAGATGACGAGGTGTCCTCGTGGTAGCAGGTGAGCTGTGCTGGAACCCGGCATGTGTTTCCTGGTGTGGTGCTCCTGGTGGTCGTTCCTCTGCAGCACCACAGCAGCCGTCTGCGGGCTCTCGGTGTGCGGTCCTGTCGCTCCTCGCCGCGTGGGCGGCGGCTCCGTGCGGCGGCCTGACAGACGCAGGGTCCAGATGCTGCTGGTGCTGCTGAGGACAGGAATAGTGCAGAGATGCTATTCCAGAGTCTGTTCTTCTCTGTTAGCACAAAGTCACATTCACTGCTCCTCCTCCTCCTCCTCCTCTTCTTCTTCTCTTCCTCTTCCTCCTCCTTCTTCCTCCTCCTCCTTCTCCTCCTCCTCCTCCTCTTCCTCCCCTCCTCCCCTCTCCCTCCTCCTCTCCTCCTCCCCCTCCTCCTCCTCCTCCTCCTCCTCCTCTTCCTCCCCCTCCTCTCCCTCCTCCTCCTCCTCCTCCTCCTTCTTCCTCCTCCTCTTGAAAATGAGATGAGGCTCAGATGCAGACAGGTGGAGCAGCGCTGATGGAGGTGGGGGTGCTGCCTCTCAGCGGCTGACAGGACCAACAACTAATCAGGCTGAGAGGCGGCGGCGGCGCTTTGATGCTGGTGGAACACAGACAGAGCACAAAGCCGCCGTGTCAACACAGGAGGAGGAGGAGGAGGAGGAGGAGGAGGAGGAGGAGGGAGGAGGAGGAAGAGGAGCAGAGTGGGGACTTTGGGGCTTTTCATGTCATCTGTGTGAGCTAATCCCTCTGATGTGTATCCTGCACTCGGATGAGATCCAGGTCATCCTCCTTCCTTTCCCTGACGGTGTGAGCGTGCAGGGGGAGCGGCGGCCATAACTCTGGAGGGAGTTCAGTCTGAGTGAGCGGCCGCCACACGGCCGCCATCAGGCAGACTGAACTCCGCCCACTGCAGGGGAGGAGCAGGGCCACCGCAGTCCGGGAGGTGGAGGGGTGGAGGTGGGGTCCCGACCTTTCTCTGAACTTTGCGGTTTTCCTCGCAGCTCCCCCTGTCTGTCAGAATCAGGCGTGGTCCTGCTCCTCCTCTGTCATGGCTGATGACAGCAGCAACGATCACGTGCATGAGCGGGATTCATTCATTCATTCATTCATTCATGCATGCAGACATGTACTGTGTGCTTCAGGGGTCTGAGCTGTCCGTTTGTCCTTCTTTGTCCAGTCTTGCCGCCGCGGAGGTTTCGTGCCAAAGTCCTGAACCCGACTCAGTTGCAAGTGTCCTGGAAGGAACCCAAAGGAGAGTTGGAGAGCTACAAGGTCATCTACAGAGCAGGAGCAGGTGAGCGGCCACCACGAGCTCATCTGTTGGTCTGTGCAGACGTGTTGTTGGAGTGTGTGTCGCTGCTGGAGTGTGTTGTTGCTGTTGGAGTGTGTGTTGCTGTTGGAGTGTATGTTGTTGTTGGAGTGTGTGTTGCTGTTGGAGTGTGTGTTGGAGTGTATGTTGTTGGAGTGTGTTGTTGGAGTGTGTTGTTGGAGTGTGTGTTGGAGTGTGTTGTTGGAGTGTGTTGTGTTGGAGTGTGTGTTGTTGGAGTGTGTGTTGTTGTTGAAGTGTGTTGTTGGAGTGTGTGTTGTTGGAGTGTGTGTTGGAGTGTGTTGTTGGAGTGTGTGTGTTGGAGTGTGTGTTGTTGGAGTGTGTGTTGCTGTTGGAGTGTGTGTTGTTGGAGTGTGTGTTGCTGTTGGAGTGTGTGTGCTGTTGGAGTGTGTGTTGTTGGAGTGTGTGTTGTTGGAGTGTGTGTTGTTGGAGTGTGTGTTATTGTTGAAGTGTGTTGTTGGAGTGTGTGTTGTTGGAGTGTGTTGTTGGAGTGTGTGTGTTGGAGTGTGTGTTGTTGGAGTGTGTTGTTGGAGTGTGTGTTGTTGGAGTGTGTGTTGGAGTGTGTGTTGGAGTGTGTGTTGGAGTGTGTGTTGTTGGAGTGTGTGTTGTTGGAGTGTGTGTGTTGGAGTGTGTGTTGCTGTTGGAGTGTGTTGTTGGAGTGTGTTGTTGGAGTGTGTGTTGGAGTGTGTTGTTGGAGTGTGTGTGTTGGAGTGTGTGTTGTTGGAGTGTGTGTTGCTGTTGGAGTGTGTGTTGTTGGAGTGTGTGTTGCTGTTGGAGTGTGTGTTGTTGGAGTGTGTGTTGCTGTTGGAGTGTGTGTTGCTGTTGGAGTGTGTGTTGTTGGAGTGTGTTGTTGGAGTGTGTGTGTTGGAGTGTGTGTTGCTGTTGGAGTGTGTGTTGCTGTTGGAGTGTGTTATTGTTGAAGTGTGTTGTTGGAGTGTGTGTTGTTGGAGTGTGTTGTTGGAGTGTGTGTGTTGGAGTGTGTGTTGGAGTGTGTTGTTGGAGTGTGTGTTGTTGGAGTGTGTGTTGTTGGAGTGTGTGTTATTGTTGAAGTGTGTTGTTGGAGTGTGTGTTGTTGGAGTGTGTGTTGTTGGAGTGTGTGTTGGAGTGTGTGTTGGAGTGTGTGTTGGAGTGTGTGTTGTTGGAGTGTGTGTTGTTGGAGTGTGTGTGTTGGAGTGTGTGTTGCTGTTGGAGTGTGTGTTGGAGTGTGTGTTGTTGGAGTGTGTGTTGTTGGAGTGTGTGTGTTGGAGTGTGTGTTGGAGTGTGTGTTGTTGGAGTGTGTGTTGGAGTGTGTGTTGGAGTGTGTGTTGCTGTTGGAGTGTGTGTTGGAGTGTGTGTGTTGGAGTGTGTGTTGCTGTTGGAGTGTGTGTTGGAGTGTGTGTTGGAGTGTGTGTTGTTGGAGTGTGTGTTGGAGTGTGTGTTGGAGTGTGTGTTGCTGTTGGAGTGTGTGTTGCTGCAGGCGCCCGGCTCTCCCTGTGGGAGCCGCTCCACCCACCAGGGTCAGGGTCAGGGCGGAGCGGCTCCTCCTGTACGGTCCTGCCTGCTCTCTCCTTCCTTCACACCTGGAAGCAGATCGGCCCCTCTGATTGGTGGAATGGCCCCGAGCAGTGACTGCTGCAGAGTGATGTGTCACTCTGTGCTGTGGGGTGAGCTGGGTGTGGGTAAGTTCTCCCCCCAGGGGAGAACATGGAGCTCCTCCTGTGGCGTTCAGGTGCAGCTGCTTCATAAGTCACTCTGACTGCAGCACTGCAGGCTCATCAGCTCCATCAGCTCTCTGACGGAGCAGCGACCTTCCACCTCCTCATCTTTCCATCATTTTACCTGATTAACCCCTGAACTCCCAAACCTGCAGGCAGCTTGGACAAGAATGAACAAACTTCTGAACATGTCCGCCTGCAACAACAAGAACAACCACCGGCTCTGACCTCTGTGGCGAGGAGACGTCAGAACATTTACAAGTCCTGCCCTCCACCCAGCAGGAGGCCATGATGGACTGAGCAGCAGTCACATGACCAACACTGGAGTTTAACACATCATGTGAAGGTGGAGTCAGTGAAGCTCCCGATCGCAGTGAGAGGACGGAGGACGAAGGGTGGAGCTGCATAGACAGAGGCGTGTGATGAGGTGTCTCCACCTGCAGCTCTGCGTGGTCTGTGTGGTGAGGTGGAGGTGGAGAGTCTGTCCTGGGTGGGTGAGATCGATCAGGTCATGCTCCTGTGTTCTCCTCCATCTTTTTCCTATGAAGCCCCGCCCCTCCAGAAGCGGCCTGAAGCCAGAAGAAGGTCTCCTCAGAGGAGGTCCTCCTGCAGGCGCTGGAGGCGCTCAGTGTGTGTGTGGTCTGAGACTGACGGGGTTGGAGGTGTGGGCGGGACTAACGCAGCTGGCGGTGACCACCCTCTGATCATGTGACCGTTCTCTGGTCCTGAACAGGTGAGCAGACGGTGGTTCAGGTGTCGAAGCAGGAGGCCTCGCTGCTCATCAGAGACTTCGACCCGTCCAAGGAATACAGCTTCAAGATCATGGCCGTCAGCGGGGGGAGGGAGAGCAAGCCTCTGCAGGCCAAACATGAAGGTAAGAGCCGCCCGCCACACGCTGCACGCCACACGCTGCACGCCGCACGCTGCACGCCGCACGCTGCACGCCGCACGCTGCACGCCGCACGCTGCCCGCCGCACACCGCGCTGATGGCTGGCTGTGAGGCGCGCTCAGTCTGATTTTCTGGCGGCCATGATGAGTCCCTCTGCATCACTCCAATCAGAGCTGGCCCAGCAGGTGTTCTCATCAGCTGGGATTGAGTGCCTGCTGTGACATCACTGATTGGGGTGTGGCCAGAGGAGGAAAACACTTAAAGATTTGAAGCTTCTGGTCTGATTGCAGACGAACCCTGATTGGCTCCTCCCTCCTGTCACATGATCAGAGCGCCTGAGCGTGCCGCAGGAGGAGAAACCAACCTCCCTCCTGATTGGTCCAAACTGATTGATATCCGTTTCTTCTTCAGCTCAGGGTGTTGAGGCGGCTCAGCCCCAGACGAGGCAGAGCGGCAGCGCCACAGAGGACACCAACGAGATCTCAGAAGGTAAGATCTCCTGCAGGGAAGCAGGCGGCTCGAAAAAGACCGACTGCTGCTCGCCGCTTGGCCTCCGGTGTGCGCCGACAGAGGAGGAGGAGCCTCTCTGAGATGACATCACAGGAAGACCGACCTTTTAGGAAATAAGGAAGGCAGCCAGGAGCAGAAGACGCCGTGGTCTCAGTGCTGCAGGACGCGGGCGGAGGTCAGGTCGGGGTCAGCAGGTGGGTGGAGGCTGATTGGTGGCGCAGCCGTCGCTGCTGGAGCTCACTCCACCCTCAGAAGCCTCCACCGCGCCTCCTGATCGCTGCTCACACACGTCTGCTGCGATTCACCGAGCCTCACTGCTGAGAAAACCCAGAGAGGTGAAGAAGAAAGAAGACGACGTGATGAAGAGGAGGAGGCGAGGAGGAGGAGAGGAAGAAGGAGAGGAGGATGAAGAGGAGAAGGAGAAGAAGAGGAGGAGAGGAGGAGGAGAGAAGGATGAAGGAGTGGAGGAAAGGAAGGAGAGGAGGGAAGAGAGAAGGATGAAGAGGAGAGGAAGGAAGAGAGAAGGATGAAGAGGAGGAGAGGAAGAAGGAGAGGAGGATGAAGAAGAGAAGGAGAGGAAGGAAGAATAGGAGGAGAGAAGGAGGCGAGGAAGAGGAGGAGAGGAGGGAAGAGCGCGGTAAACATGGCTGCTAACAGACGGACAGCAGCAGGAAACAACCAGGCAGCAAAACCTCAGACTGTGAACCCTTCATCAGCAGCATCAGGATTTAACCCTCTGAGCTCTGTCACACGGTCAGCCAGTGTGCTCTGATTGGTCCTCCACACACACACTCCATCATGTCTGCAGTCAGAGAGCAGTCAGGGTGTGTGTGTTACAGACTGATCTTTGGGCTTCAGAGGGTTAAGTCAGATGCTGTTGTGTTGACATGTTGTGTATCAGTGTGTGTCAGCGTAGTGTGACTTCAATAAACATCCTGTGGAACACTGCTGTCGTTGTGTTGTTGACACTGAGCTGATGGTGGTGTGTTCCTTTGCAGCCTCTCAGAGTGTGTGTGTGTGTGTGTGTTGTGAAGGTTTCACCTCTGGACTCTGACCTCTGACCTGCAGTACTTCCTGCTGCCATGAGGGGCAGTAAGGTGCCGTGATGGTCAGAGGTGTTCCCACAAGGTGGCGCTCTGTTTTCATTAACAAGCATGAAGTTTGAAGGAAAAGTTACCGACTGATACGACTTCCTGTTGATGGGTTGCCGTGGTGACAGATGCCTTAATTAAACATTAATTAAACATGACTTGTTCAAACACTAGGAAGGAAGGAAGGAGCTAGGACGCGCTCTTTCTCGTGTCGCTCTTTCTCGTGTCGCTCTTTCTCATGCTGCTTTTTCTCGTGTCGTTCTTTCTCGTGCTGCTCTTTCTCGTGTCGCTCTTTCTCGTGTCGCTCTTTCTCGTGTCGTTCTTTCTCGTGTCGTTCTTTCTCGTGTCGCTCTTTCTCGTGCTGCTCTTTCTTGTGTTGCTCTTTCTTTGCTAATACAAACAAACCTCCTGTGATGTCAGCGGCGGTTTTGGAGTTCAGTGTGGCCGCTCGAGCTGCCGCCGTCTTGGTGAACTTGCTGTGTTATGTTGTGTTAGAGCCCCCTCCAGTGGACACCTGAGGTACTGCAGTGTTGAGGTTGATATGTTGTCTGTCTTTGGATAGCAGGTTAGCATGCTAACTTCAGTCTGTACCAACATGGAGGTCTGGGGGGTGCTTGACTTTCTCCTGGAGCCTCTAGTGGTCACAGGGGGAACTGCAGCTGCTCGTCCCTCCTCTCTGGGACAGAAGTGGCTCATGTCTTTGTTTTTTCTTTGTCTGCACTGAGCTGCTTTCATGCTGCTTCGGCTCTGACGCTGCTGTTTGTGACAGATCTGACGGCAGCCATTTCTGACACTCAGACTCTAACGCGGCTGCCTGGCGGCGGGCGGCGAGCGGCTCGGGTCCAGACTGCTGAGATAATGACAGCCTGGACGTCCATAAATGTTCTTTTTCTGACTCATTACTGCTGAAACTCATTCTCCTTCCTCCTGTCACTCTGCCAGCGCAGTAAAGTTTTATGATGTTTATTCTCTCACTCGGAGCAGCAGTTAGACTGAGGTCTTCATCTCTGAGTAGAATGATGCCTGTCCTCCTCTTCCTCCTCTTCCTCACTGCTGTCGAGCCTCTGTGCATAATACAGTCAACAGTGAGGAAGAGGAGGACGGGCCTTCATTCTTTCTTAGCCAGCTAACCCGCTGCAACTTATTTATTTAGTAAACAAAAACTAACAGCTTGTTTCTTTGTTCCCTGTACACATACACACACACACAGACACACACACACACACACACACACACACACACAGACACACACACACACCTGCTGCCTCTGTCACTGTCCTGCCACCTGACCTCCAGCTGTGAGTTAGCTGTAATGGGTCGTTTCCTTCTGATGACACGTGAGCCTCCTGGTGTTTTTATGTTGAAGCCCCGCCCCTCGGCGGACGACCCACATCACATCCTGTGTGTCAGTAAACGCAGCTTTAATCACTGAAGTGATGTTTGTCCGACATGCGGCTGTGACACGGGCCGACGGCGTTGGCGGATAATAACTTTCTGTTCTGAAGCTCGCAGCGTTTTAATGGAGGGCCGGGTAAACAGGGTGAATCATTGTGGTTGCCATGGCAGCGTGTATTGTCTGCAGGGATGGAAAGGTTTGTGCTGACACGAGTCTGCGTGCTGTCGGTAGCGCCGGGCGCTCCGAGCTCCGGGCAGGTGTGGGCCTGCCTCCCTGACTGTACATCCAGCTCCGTCTTCATGTGATACACGTACTGTGATGGAATCTGCACTATGAGGACACAGGTCGCTGAGGACGCTGAATCAGTGCCGAGCTGTCAGTTACATCACTGTTTACTCACCTGTAACACACACTGTGTTCTTACTCTCAGCCTGCTGCAGATAGGAGCTAGCTGAAGTCAGTCTCACCTGGATGAGATGGCTCCGCCCTTTCCTGGCTGTCACTGCTGACCGTGTGATCTCTCCGCTCTGATGACAGCGTGGAGGCTGAGCGGGCTGTGATGATGTCAGAGGCAGCTGACCCGCTGACTTCCTGCTGTGTAGATTAGATGAAGCCTGGGGGCGGCGGCTGACCTCTGACAGGGAGGGTGTTACAGCTGCGCCGCCCGCAGCGTGCTGCGCCGCCGTGACCTTCCTCCTCTGACTGCAGCTGGTTCCCGCCTCATGAATATGCATCAGTAAACAGAGCGCTCATTAGAATACTGTTTACGCTCAGCCCACCAGGGTCGCGTCCTCAGTGACACTCAGCGGCTAAGGCCCGGGACCACGGCGCCGGCTCGACCTGCCTGAGGGGCCTCTGCTGATTGGTGCCTGGGTGGAGGAGCTGTCAGTGTGTGTCCTCCACACGAAGGGTTAACCAGTGTTGATTAGTTTTTGTCTGACTCCTGGCAGCTTCGCACCTCCCTGGTTTTAATTAGTAACGCAGCAGGAGGTTTTCATGACACCAGAGATCCTCACAGTGCATGATCAGGAACTTCCTGCTGGCAGGCGCAAACTGCTCGTCCAATCAGCTGCTGAGGATTCTTCTGTAAACGAGCAGCGACTTGCTGCTGTGTCGGGTTGTTTCCTGTCTGACTTTAGTTACAGCTGGTCAGGCTCCAGACCCTGTGCTGGTGCGGACCAATCAGAGTCCAGTCAGGAAGTGCTGTCAGTTCTGTCCAATCAGAGTCCAGTCAGGAAGTGCTGTCAGTTCTGTCCAATCAGAGTCCAGTCAGGAAGTGCTGTCAGTTCTGTGTCTGTTGCTTCATGAAGACTTTTCTGCTTTGATCAGTTTGTTTCAGTCAAGTGTCTTTATGCTCATATTGTCCTCACAGAGACACAACAGTCCTCTACACACATGCTAGCTGCTACATGCTAACTGCTACATGCTAACTGCTCCATGCTAGCTGCTACATGCTAACTGCTACATGCTAGCTGCTACATGCTAGCTGCTCCCTGCTAGCTGTACATGCTAGCTGTCAGAGAGCCTCAGCGGTGGTTGTGTGTCCCCTTTGATCTGATTGGATGTTAGCTTGTGATGGACAGTGGTTCTTTACGTCTCCTTTTTAGGACGTTTCTCCAGTCTTCTGCTCATCGTGGTCTTCCCTGGTGAGGACGGGCTGTCTCACTGAATGTGGACAGTGATTTGGTCTGATGGTTTTCCGTTGGATTCTCTAAGGATGACAGAGGAGCGTCTCCTTCTCATCACACGTCTGTGCTTTCATCTTGTATCATACAGGGTTACAGTTAGTTATAACAACAGACGCAGCATGAAGAAAGGGATCTGATGATTCTATCAAGGAAGGTGTGTGTGTGTGTGTGTGTGTGTGTGTGTGTGTGTGTGCCAGGATGTCCCCAGACCTGCTATTAGAGGGAGTGTTTCTGTCTGAAGTTTAGTTTCACTTCCTGTCAGCCTCCTCTCTGTGATCATGGTTCAGGCCTCGGTTTCCACGGTAACCACTCCCATCCCATCCACGGTGTGACTTCCTGTTACTGACACCGAACACAGAGCTTCCTGTTTGACGATGGTGCAAGCTGCTAGCATGTTAGCATCTGTATGAAGTTTTACTTTTAACGGCTTCTGAGATATTTGAAGGATGAAGGAATATGATTTGACTGACAGATGGACAATAGGGTGCAGACAGCCTCCACCTATCCACTTCATCTGTCCGCACAGAGGACTGCTGAGTCCTGATCGTTCAGAGGTTCAGGCCACTTTAATCCCAGTCTGCCCGAAGCAACGAGTCCCATCATGAGCCGAGAGCACGTCTCCGTGTTCTGAGAATGAATCCAGGCGTGGGGCTGGAGGAGGTCAGGCTCAGAGCGCAGCCATCAGGCAGTAATGATTATAGAACATAAAGATGAGCAGGCCTACGATCGGAGCCTCAGTCTGACACATTCCTGGCTCGGCGCTCAGAGCCCGGCGCTCACCTCTGATCCGGCAGATGAAGCCAACCATTTCTGTCAGGTACGCAGCATGTTTCCAGGAGAGGCGTGTGTGTGTGTGTGTGTGTGTGTGGGTGTGTGTGTGTGTGTGGGGGGCCATTCTTCAGCAGTCATTTCATTCATCATTGAACGCAGGAGCTAAGTGGGCTCTCACTCTTACAAGTCTCTACAGTGCTGGAATTTCAGCCTCCGTCTCTGTGCCACGAATACACCGCAGGACACACAACCGCACAACACAGACACACAATCACACACACCTCTGGATGGAAAGGCTGTCAGTCATCTGTGCTGCAGTGGAAGTGTCCTTGGTTCACTTTAGGTGTTCCTAGGTCAAAGGTCAAGGTGGCTGGAACCTCAGGTGTTCTCAGGACGGTGTGGTTGCATGTATTGATCAGAACGTGCTGCATATGCAGGTATAGATCCATCAGCTGTAACCGTGTGGACCTGCATGTGAACATCATGTTTGGTTGTCAGCACACGATGGCAGGACCGCCTAACCTGTGCTCTGGTCTGCTGCACCGAGGACTCGGGTCCCTGTCCCTGCTCTCAGGCCCTCGTAGCTCGTCTCTCACCGAGTCTGTGAAGTCAACATGGAGTTGACGCCTGTCCACAGTCTGTCCTGGAGGCGGGGCTTGTGTGTCGTTGTTTCTGGTTTCCTTCCCGTGGTGTTGGTGAAGGTGAGGCGTTTAAAGACAGGTGGTGCTGGGAGTCGCCGCGCTGCGCCGCCCCCCCGCCCGGCTGTCTGTCTGTGTTCACGCTGTGGGATCAGAGCGGCAGCAGGTAATTGGCTGATGGAGGTACGGCTGCTTCCTCTGCCGGCCTCTGGCTGCTGTGTGCGGGCCGGGCGGCTGTAAACGAGCTGCTGCCGCCTCATTAGAGTCTGCTGTGTGTTAGCAGCCTGTAAACTGCAGACACACACAGACACACACAGACACACAGCAGAGCGCTCAGAGGCCTCCCACTCCTCCGGGGCTTCATTAGACTCTGCTGAACTGAATTAGAATTAATGAAACACTTTGTAATACTTTGTACACACACTGGCCTACTTTACCTGTGTGTGTGTCTGTGTGTGTGTGTGTGTCTTTGTTGGTCTGTGTGTGTCTGTAAAGCATTCATAATTGTGTGTGTGTCTGTGTGTGTCTTTGTGTGTCTGTGTGTGTCTGTGTGTGTCTGTAAAGCATTCATAATTGTGTCTCCTCTGTGTGTGTCTGTGTGTGTGTCCAGCTGATGGCGGCTTCATGTGTAAGTCTCCAGCCATCGCTGACATCGTCATCCTGGTGGACGGCTC
>NC_041023.1:46109290-46116790 GCF_900634625.1 Parambassis ranga
GCAAGAACCAAACACACACTCACAATGAATCCATTACCTGGGAGCTGTGAGGGTGAAGGAGGTCGGAGGTCGGAGCGCTGGCAGAGCTCCCGGCTCTTCCGTCTGTCCTCTGTCTTCTCTCTGGCTCAGACTCGTCCTCTGTGTCTCCATCAGTGTCTCCCTCCAAGGATGTGCAGGCAGGTGGAGGAGGTCAGGGTGGAGCCCGCATGAGGAGCCGCAGTGATGATGGAGCAGGTACAGCAGGAGGGTGGCGGCGGCCCGGGGCCTCCTCCTCCTCCTGCTCGGCCCCGGCGCTCTCCAACCCCAAATCAGGTAAAACAGACGTTTGTGTTTAACTGTAAAGACGTGATGTCACTTCCTGTAAAACACCTTCTTCCTGTTCCCATGACAACGTCTCAGTGCTGAAGAGACCTGTGAGCACAGAGGAGCTGCAGACACCAGGAGGACCCTACATCAGGAAGACCTTCACTGTACGTACGCCTGCCACCACCGAAGAAGAAACACGCCGCCTGTGAGCACATTAAACCACAGCTGTCTGTGTGTGTGTGTGTGTCTGTGTGTGTCTGTGTGTGTGTCTGTCTGTGTGTGTGTGTGTGTCTCTGTGTGTGTGTGTCTGTGTGTGTCTGTGTGTGTGTCTGTCTCTGTGTGTGTGTGTGTCTGTCTCTGTGTGTGTGGTGTCTGTGTGTCTCTGTGTGTGTCTGTGTGTCTCTGTGTGTGTGTCTCTGTGTGTGTGTGTGTCTCTGTGTCTTTGTCTCTGTGTGTGTCTGTGTGTGCGTCTGTGTGTGTCTGTGTCTCTCTGTGTGTGTCTGTGTGTGTCTGTGTGTGTCTGTGTGTGTCTCTGTGTGTGTCTGTGTGTGTGCAGATTGTAGGTGATGCGGTGGGATGGGGGTTTGTGGTCAGAGGGAATCAGCCGTGTCACATCCAGGCGGTGGAGCCGTGTGGTCCGGCTGCAGCTGCAGGGATGAAGGTGATTGATTCCTTTGTTTACAGAACTTATATGACCAGCGGTGGAAAGTAACTAAGTATTTATACTTGGTTACTGTACTTAAGTGATGTTGTTGTATATACTTCAGTAAAAATAATAGTGCTTTATACTCTGACTCCATGTTTCAAGCTTCAGTACTTCACCACTGTTTATAATATGAATCTATATGGTCACCTATCACTGACTCAGTATGAGCAGATAAGGGCTGTACTGTACTTCTCTGGGAAGCCATGAAGGAGCTAAGCTAGTTAGCTGTGGCTTGGTGTGATGGGCAGCCATGTTGGTGCAGTTCACTGAGCAGCCACGGGGGGCGCTGTCTCTCAGCCTGTGTTTGTGGTCCGCAGGTTTGCCAGTTCGTGGTGTCGGTCAACGGGCTGAACGTTCTTCACCTGGACTATCGCACCGTCAGCCACCTGATCCTGACGGGGCCGCGCACCGTGGTGATGGAGGTGATGGAGGAGACGGAGCACTGAGGACACACACAGGTGGAGGACAGTTTGGACCGATGGAGGCGTTCTCAGAATAATGAGCTCGCCCCCCCCGCCCACCAACCATCGGCTCCTCTTTGTTGGATGATGTCACAGGTGTGTTTTGGATAAATGCATCATGTGACCTGCAGCTGGGACTGTGTCCGCCAGAAACCCTGGACGGGTCCGACGCAGCAGGAGGCTCCTCCTGGATCTGATGATGGACCACGTTTCTTTTATTTATGTCAAACAGCCGCGATTTTCTGTGTGGAAGAAACTTTATTTAAATGTAGAACAGACACACATCACTTACCTCCACCCATCAGAGCACACACACACACGCACACAGACACACACACCCACAGACACACACACACACTCTGTGTTTACCTTTCCATCTGAAAGGAAGTGGGAGCAGGGAGAAGTGTGAGGGAGCAGCTACTTAGCGAGCAGGCGGACTGTAGCTGGAGTGTTTTGTTTTGAAACCTCTGTGTGTGTGTGTGTGTGTGTGTGTGTGTGTGTGTGTGTGTGCGCGTGGTGTGTGTGTGGGGGGGGGGGGGGTCTCTTGTATGTCTAACGCTGCTGTTCATGGAGGATCAGAGCTGAGGATGGAAACATTAAAGACTTTCACTGATAACTGCTTTGCTTCACTCCGGTCCATGTGACATCATCCAGGATGACCCCCCCCCCCCCCCCCACATATCTTCCACTGATGCACCATGTTGACAGTGATCCAGCTCCTTCCTGTTTTATCCACATGACCTCACAGATCTCAGCAGGATGTGGCGTGAACACCAGGCCGTGCAGGAAAAGGTTAAACTCATGATCCTGACAGATCAGTGAATGTTCTGGAAACATCAGGGGGTCACCCGGCCGCTGGGCCCGAAGCCCACGCGGGCCGACCCCTCATCCTTTGTGTTTTGTCGGTCTTACCTTGTGTTCCTCTGCCTGAGTTCTTCCTGTGAAATAGAAGTCATAAATAAAAGCCCGCTGGCTGACAGACTCTTATTATTGAGGGTTTAAAAAGTGGGGCAGAGGTCACAGAGGTCAGAGGTCATGCATGAGGTGAAGAACATAAAGTGTCAGAGCTGGAAGATGGAGGGTTTCTGTCAGGTCCAGGTCCAGGTGGTGCAAATGTGTGAGCCTGCAGTCTGCAGTCTGACCAGGTGGTGGCAGCACCTCCATGGAGGCTGAATCTGAGAGTGAGACCAGACCTCAACTCTGTTTATATTCTAATACTGTTAAAGGTCGTGTAGAATGAATGGCTTCTTGCTCACATGCCAGCTTCATCCAGGCTCCACCTCTCTGCCCATCTTTGGGTCGATCAGGCGCGATCAGGTGATCGGGTGGGGGCCTGCTTCATCACCAGGAGCGCCTCTGGAGCTGAAGCTTTAATAAATGAAGATTATTCACAGACAGTGCCGGCTGTCAGCACAGGAACGGTTAATATGCAGGTCATGAAAAGGTCACAGAGGTCATGTGAGGTCACTGCAGGTCAAAGATGTTGTGAAACACTTCAGGAACGCTCACGTCCTCCGCCGCTGACGGGGTGACATTCCTGAAGCTTCCAGAGGATTCCAGGTGAGAGCAGCTCCGGCTTGTAGAGACACATTCTGAGCAGGCAGGCAGCAGACTCGTCTGCAGGCTGCCGGAGCTGCTCCGTCTGCAGGCTGCCGGAGCTGCTCTGTCAGCAGGCTGCGGAGCTGCTCCGTCTGCAGGCTGCCGGAGCTGCTCCGTCTGCAGGCTGCGGAGCTGCTCTGAGCTGCTCTGTCAGCAGGCTGCTCGGAGCTGCTCCGTCTGCAGGCTGCTGATGCTGCTCTGTCTGCAGGCTGCCGGAGCTGCTCGTCTGCGGGCTGATGGAGCTGCTCTGTCGGAGCTGCTCTGTCTGCGGGCTGCTGGAGCTGCTCTGTCGGAGCTGCTCTGTCTGCGGGCTGCTGGAGCTGCTCTGTCGGAGCTGCTCTGTCTGCAGGCTGCTGGAGCTGCTCTGTCGGCAGGCTGCTCTGTCTGCAGGCTGGTGCAGCTTCACGGTGCTGATCCGTTCACCTGCACTGCCTTCTGCTGGTAGAACCAGGAACTGCTGGGTGCATCTCCTCCTCCATAAAGATATTGATCTGTTCACGTCCGATCAGTCAGTCAGCCCTGCACAGGGGACACACAGAGGTCCAGAGTTTACAGGCGTCTGCAGAATATTCAGTATTCAGAGTATTCATTATGTATAAAGATATTTAGTGTTTGAATACACGTGTCACTGAGCATGTCCCTGTGTCCCACATCACTTGTGTGTGAGTTGTGAACATGCTCGAGCAAAGACACAGTGTTGTGTGATGCTGGAAACACAAACGCACACAAGCTTCTGAGGGGAGATCGAGTTGTGCTTGTGTTCAGTGTGTAGACTTTGTTAGCCTTGTGTGTGTGTGTGTGTGTGTGTATGAACAGTGTGTACACACTGAGTCTGATGATTTGGGACAACAGAAGGGTCAATATGATTCACAGGAAGTCCAGAAAGTTCTGAAACTTTTCATCTTCAGTGAAGGCTGTGGAGGGAAGAGGCTGTGAGGAGGAAGAGGAAGAGGCTGTGCGGGGAGGAGAGGGGGGAGGCGGGGTGGAGGAGGAAGAGGCTGTGGGAGGAAGAGGCTGTGAGGAGGAAGAGGCTGTGAGGAGGAAGAGGAAGGGCTGTGAGGAGGAGGCGAGAGGCTGTGAGGAGGAAGAGGCTGTGAGGAGGAAGAGGCTGGAGGAGGAGGAAGAGGCTGTGAGGAGGAAGAGGAGGCTGGAGGAGGAAGAGGCTGGAGGAGGAAGAGGCTGGAGGAGGAGGGAGGCTGTGAGGAGGGAGGCTGGAGGAGGGGGGGCTGGAGGAGGAGGGAGGCTGGAGAGGAAGAGGCTGTGAGGAGAAGAGGCTGGGGGGAGGAAGAGGCTGTGGGAGGAAGAGGCTGGAGGAGGAAGAGGAAGAGGCTGGAGGAGGAAGAGGCGTGAGGAGGAAGAGGCTGGAGGAGGAAGAGGCTGGAGGAGGGGAAGAGGCTGGAGGAGGAGAGGGCTGTGAGGAGGAAGAGGCTGTGGGAGGAAGAGGCTGGAGGAGGAAGAGGCTGGAGGAGGAAGAGGCTGGGGAGGAGGAAGAGGCTGGGAGGAGGAAGAGGCTGGAGGAGGAGGAAGAGGCTGGAGGAGGAAGAGGCTGGAGGAGGAGGAAGAGGCTGAGGAGGAAGAGGCTGGAGGAGAAGAGGCTGTGAGGAGGAGGAAGAGGCTGGAGGAGGAAGAGGCTGTGGAGGAGGAGGAAGAGGGAGGAGGAAGAGGCTGGAGGAGGAAGAGGCTGGAGGAGGAAGAGGCTGTGAGGAGGAGGAAGAGGCTGGAGGAGGAAGAGGCTGGAGGAGGAAGAGGCTGTGAGGAGGAAGAGGAAGAGGCTGGAGGAGGAAGAGGCTGGAGGAGGAGGAGGAAGAGGCTGGAGGAGGAGGAAGAGGCTGGAGGAGGAAGAGGCTGGAGGAGGAGGAGGAAGAGGCTGGAGGAGGAGGAAGAGGCTGAAGGAGGAAGAGGCTGGAGGAGGAAGAGGCTGGAGGAGGAGGAAGAGGCTGGGGAGGAGAGGCTGGAGGAGGAAGAGGCTGGAGGATGAGCAGAGCGTGCTGCAGACTTCCTGGTAAATATGTATGATTATGATAATGTGAGGGGCCTCATGTCTGCTGCTGGTTAGGAGAAGACTCACAGAGCAGAAACCTGCACCTGAGGACGCACAAAGTAACACACACGACCCAGGAAGGCTCAGTGTTCAGACAGACAGACGGCGAGGGTGTTGGGTGGAGGCTGCTTCAGCTCAGGGACACGCCTTTGTCAGGTTTACAGCCACCTGCCCGCCGCCGCCGGCCCCGCCGCCAGCGCACGGCCGGCAGACACACACAGACACACATTCTGTTCCTGCAGCAGCATTTTTGTGCGGCCTCGCCTCACATTAAAGCAGGTTACAGGAATGAATAGCTGCAGGGCTGGATGGTGGTGAGGCGGGAAACACCCATCAGCCCACTGCAAGTCTCAACTCAGAGGAGGAGGAGGAGGAGGAGGAGGAGCAGGAGGAGGAGGAGGAAGCTGTCAGAGAGGAGCAGGAGGAGGCAGGAAGTCAGACAGGCTTGCCTTCAGAATAAAAGAGGCATCAAAGAGGGAGGCCGCTGGGAGAAGTCTGAGATGGGCTCAAACTGTTTCTGTGGTGTTTTGTGATGGTTTTGTTTTAGTTAACACTTTGCTGCCTGTTTGAACGGCCCCACAGTTCACAGTCTGCTTCCAACTGTGTGTTTTGTCCTGCGCTCATGCCCGCCCCTCCGCCCATATTTGGACGGAGGGGACTAACTTTAACCTGAGCGTCAGGCGGCCTCTTCCTTCAACGCTGTCAACGTTTCTTTAAAGTCTGAAGTTGCTGCTTCTTTTTTTTTTACACTTTGAAAAACTGCAGTTATGAGCCCGACCACTGGGGGGCGCATCACCCCTCATCTAGCGGCAGCCTCCGGGGCTCAAGCTGGATCCATACTCCACGAGAACAGAGACCTTACGCCCACAAAATGACGTCATTTTTCTCTCGGACCGCCTGTATCATATCTCATCATATCTGTATCTGAAAACATGAGCAGGATGACCGCCTGCAGAGCGCCCCCTGTGGCACAGGAGGGTCACACCGTGGGACTTCTCTCCGTGTTGAACCTGCGTGTGCTTTTTATTTTGAAAGGGCCACCGGTTAGTGCCGCGCGCCGTGCCGCGCAGCTTTGTGCGCAGGTCCACACGGAGAGTTGCTGAACAGCGGGTCAGAGTCGCTCCGTGGACGGTGCTGAGCGCGTGCAGCCGAGCGGAGCAGCGCGGCGGGAACATCAAAGCAGGTAAGCGGCCTCCGCACTTGACACGCGCTGCTGAGAGCGCGCCATTTATCCACAAAGAGCGCGGCAGCGCGCGGGGGTAGAGAGGAGGAGGAGGAGGAGGATGAAGCGCGGATCGATCCGCGGCGCACCGCGGGTCAGGATCCGAGCCTCCTGCAGCCAGGGGTCCTCAGGGGCAGCACGAGAGGACTGAAGGAAAAACTTTAACTGACAGGTCAGGAGCGGGTTAACTCTGAAACACCTCAGACACAGTCACAGGTGAGAGCTGCACCTTCAGCCCGCGCCGAGGGACAGCTGCCCCACAGACAGACAGGGAGAGAGAGACAGAGACATGAGGACAGAGAGAGAGAGAGAGAGAGAGACGTGAGGACAGAGAGACAGGTGAGAGCTGCCCCACAGACAGACAGGGAGAGAGAGACAGAGACATGAGGACAGAGAGACAGGTGAGAGCTGCTCCACAGACAGACAGGGAGAGAGAGACAGAGACATGAGGACAGAGAGACAGGTGAGAGCTGCTCCACAGACAGACAGGGAGAGAGAGACAGAGACATGAGGACAGAGAGACAGGTGAGAGCTGCCCCACAGACAGACAGGGAGAGAGAGACAGAGACATGAGGACAGAGAGAGAGACGTGAGGACAGAGAGACAGGTGAGAGCTGCTCCACAGACAGTCAGGGAGAGAGAGACAGAGACATGAGGACAGAGAGAGAGACGTGAGGACAGAGAGACAGGTGAGAGCTGCTCCACAGACAGACAGGTAGAGAGAGAGACATGAGGACAGAGAGACAGGTGAGAGCTGCAGCTTCAGCCTGCACCGAGGGAGAGCTGCTCCTCAGACAGACAGGGAGAGAGAGACAGAGACATGAGGACAGACAGACAGGCAAAGAGAGGGACAGAGACATGAGGACAGAGAGAGAGAGAGAGACAGACAGAGAGACAGGTGAGAGCAGCACCTTCAGCCCGCGCCGAGGGAGAGCTGCTCCATCCGCTGCTGCTCCACAGACAGGTAGAGAGAGAGACAGAGACATGAGGACAGACGGACAGGTCGTGTTGAGTTTTGTGTCTTTATGTATTGTTAACTCAGACCTGTGGAATAATCTGGAATAATTCTGGTCACGTGATGTAAAATAACAGTGAGGATTCTGACGGTCCCTGAATGCACCATGTGACCCGGTCCAGTCAGTGCAGCTGCATGTTTGAGCTGACT
>NC_041023.1:46121790-46141790 GCF_900634625.1 Parambassis ranga
GTTGTTGGAGTGTGTTGTTGGAGTGTGTGTGTTGGAGTGTGTGTTGTTGGAGTGTGTTGTTGGAGTGTGTGTTGTTGGAGTGTGTGTTGTTGGAGTGTGTGTTATTGTTGAAGTGTGTTGTTGGAGTGTGTGTTGTTGGAGTGTGTGTTGTTGGAGTGTGTGTTGGAGTGTGTGTTGGAGTGTGTGTTGGAGTGTGTGTTGTTGGAGTGTGTGTTGTTGGAGTGTGTGTGTTGGAGTGTGTGTTGCTGTTGGAGTGTGTGTTGGAGTGTGTGTTGTTGGAGTGTGTGTTGTTGGAGTGTGTGTGTTGGAGTGTGTGTTGGAGTGTGTGTTGTTGGGAGTGTGTGTTGGAGTGTGTGTTGGAGTGTGTGTTGCTGTTGGAGTGTGTGTTGGAGTGTGTGTGTTGGAGTGTGTGTTGCTGTTGGAGTGTGTGTTGGAGTGTGTGTTGGAGTGTGTGTTGTGGAGTGTGTGTTGGAGTGTGTGTTGGAGTGTGTGTTGCTGTTGGAGTGTGTGTTGCTGCAGGCGCCCGGCTCTCCCTGTGGGAGCCGCTCCACCCACCAGGGTCAGGGTCAGGGCGGAGCGGCTCCTCCTGTACGGTCCTGCCTGCTCTCTCCTTCCTTCACACCTGGAAGCAGATCGGCCCCTCTGATTGGTGGAATGGCCCCGAGCAGTGACTGCTGCAGAGTGATGTGTCACTCTGTGCTGTGGGGTGAGCTGGGTGTGGGTGAGTTCTCCCCCCAGGGGAGAACATGGAGCTCCTCCCGTGGCGTTCAGGTGCAGCTGCTTCATAAGTCACTCTGACTGCAGCACTGCAGGCTCATCAGCTCCATCAGCTCTCTGACGGAGCAGCGACCTTCCACCTCCTCATCTTTCCATCATTTTACCTGATTAACCCCTGAACTCCCAAACCTGCAGGCAGCTTGGACAAGAATGAACAAACTTCTGAACATGTCCGCCTGCAACAACAAGAACAACCACCGGCTCTGACCTCTGTGGCGAGGAGACGTCAGAACATTTACAGGTCCTGCCCTCCACCCAGCAGGAGGCCATGATGGACTGAGCAGCAGTCACATGACCAACACTGGAGTTTAACACATCATGTGAAGGTGGAGTCAGTGAAGCTCCCGATCGCAGTGAGAGGACGGAGGACGAAGGGTGGAGCTGCATAGACAGAGGCGTGTGATGAGGTGTCTCCACCTGCAGCTCTGCGTGGTCTGTGTGGTGAGGTGGAGGTGGAGAGTCTGTCCTGGGTGGGTGAGATCGATCAGGTCATGCTCCTGTGTTCTCCTCCATCTTTTTCCTATGAAGCCCCGCCCCTCCAGAAGCAGCCTGAAGCCAGAAGAAGGTCTCCTCAGAGGAGGTCCTCCTGCAGGCGCTGGAGGCGCTCAGTGTGTGTGTGGTCTGAGACTGACGGGGTTGGAGGTGTGGGCGGGACTAACGCAGCTGGCGGTGACCACCCTCTGATCATGTGACCGTTCTCTGGTCCTGAACAGGTGAGCAGACGGTGGTTCAGGTGTCGAAGCAGGAGGCCTCGCTGCTCATCAGAGACTTCGACCCGTCCAAGGAATACAGCTTCAAGATCATGGCCGTCAGCGGGGGGAGGGAGAGCAAGCCTCTGCAGGCCAAACATGAAGGTAAGAGCCGCCCGCCACACGCTGCACGCCACACGCTGCACGCCGCACGCTGCCCGCCGCACACCGCGCTGATGGCTGGCTGTGAGGCGCGCTCAGTCTGATTTTCTGGCGGCCATGATGAGTCCCTCTGCATCACTCCAATCAGAGCTGGCCCAGCAGGTGTTCTCATCAGCTGGGATTGGCTGAGTGCCTGCTGTGACATCACTGATTGGGGTGTGGCCAGAGGAGGAAAACACTTAAAGATTTGAAGCTTCTGGTCTGATTGCAGACGAACCCTGATTGGCTCCTCCCTCCTGTCACATGATCAGAGCGCCTGAGCGTGCCGCAGGAGGAGAAACCAACCTCCCTCCTGATTGGTCCAAACTGATTGATATCTGTTTCTTCTTCAGCTCAGGGTGTTGAGGCGGCTCAGCCCCAGACGAGGCAGAGCGGCAGCGCCACAGAGGACACCAACGAGATCTCAGAAGGTAAGATCTCCTGCAGGGAAGCAGGCGGCTCGAAAAAGACCGACTGCTGCTCGCCGCTTGGCCTCCGGTGTGCGCCGACAGAGGAGGAGGAGCCTCTCTGAGATGACATCACAGGAAGACCGACCTTTTAGGAAATAAGGAAGGCAGCCAGGAGCAGAAGACGCCGTGGTCTCAGTGCTGCAGGACGCGGGCGGAGGTCAGGTCGGGGTCAGCAGGTGGGTGGAGGCTGATTGGTGGCGCAGCCGTCGCTGCTGGAGCTCACTCCACCCTCAGAAGCCTCCACCGCGCCTCCTGATCGCTGCTCACACACGTCTGCTGCGATTCACCGAGCCTCACTGCTGAGAAAACCCAGAGAGGTGAAGAAGAAAGAAGACGACGTGATGAAGAGGAGGAGGCGAGGAGGAGGAGAGGAAGAAGGAGAGGAGGATGAAGAGGAGAAGGAGAAGAAGAGGAGGAGAGGAGGAGGAGAGAAGGATGAAGGAGTGGAGGAAAGGAAGGAGAGGAGGGAAGAGAGAAGGATGAAGAGGAGAGGAAGGAAGAGAGAAGGATGAAGAGGAGGAGAGGAAGAAGGAGAGGAGGATGAAGAATAGGAGGAGAGAAGGAGGCGAGGAAGAGGAGGAGAGGAGGGAAGAGCGCGGTAAACATGGCTGCTAACAGACGGACAGCAGCAGGAAACAACCAGGCAGCAAAACCTCAGACTGTGAACCCTTCATCAGCAGCATCAGGATTTAACCCTCTGAGCTCTGTCACACGGTCAGCCAGTGTGCTCTGATTGGTCCTCCACACACACACTCCATCATGTCTGCAGTCAGAGAGCAGTCAGGGTGTGTGTGTTACAGACTGATCTTTGGGCTTCAGAGGGTTAAGTCAGATGCTGTTGTGTTGACATGTTGTGTATCAGTGTGTGTCAGCGTAGTGTGACTTCAATAAACATCCTGTGGAACACTGCTGTCGTTGTGTTGTTGACACTGAGCTGATGGTGGTGTGTTCCTTTGCAGCCTCTCAGAGTGTGTGTGTGTGTGTGTGTTGTGAAGGTTTCACCTCTGGACTCTGACCTCTGACCTGCAGTACTTCCTGCTGCCATGAGGGGCAGTAAGGTGCCGTGATGGTCAGAGGTGTTCCCACAAGGTGGCGCTCTGTTTTCATTAACAAGCATGAAGTTTGGAGGAAAAGTTACCGACTGATACGACTTCCTGTTGATGGGTTGCCGTGGTGACAGATGCCTTAATTAAACATGACTTGTTCAAACACTAGGAAGGAAGGAAGGAGCTAGGACGCGCTCTTTCTCGTGTCGCTCTTTCTCGTGCTGCTCTTTCTCGTGTCGTTCTTTCTCGTGTCGCTCTTTCTCGTGTCGCTCTTTCTCGTGTCGCTCTTTCTCGTGTCGTTCTTTCTCGTGTCGCTCTTTCTCGTGCTGCTCTTTCTCGTGTCGCTCTTTCTCGTGTCGCTCTTTCTCGTGTCGCTCTTTCTCATGCTGCTCTTTCTCGTGCTGCTCTTTCTCGTGTCGCTCTTTCTCGTGTCGCTCTTTCTCGTGTCGTTCTTTCTCGTGTCGCTCTTTCTCGTGCTGCTCTTTCTTGTGTTGCTCTTTCTTTGCTAATACAAACAAACCTCCTGTGATGTCAGCGGCGGTTTTGGAGTTCAGTGTGGCCGCTCGAGCTGCCGCCGTCTTGGTGAACTTGCTGTGTTATGTTGTGTTAGAGCCCCCTCCAGTGGACACCTGAGGTACTGCAGTGTTGAGGTTGATATGTTGTCTGTCTTTGGATAGCAGGTTAGCATGCTAACTTCAGTCTGTACCAACATGGAGGTCTGGGGGGTGCTTGACTTTCTCCTGGAGCCTCTAGTGGTCACAGGGGGAACTGCAGCTGCTCGTCCCTCCTCTCTGGGACAGAAGTGGGTCATGTCTTTGTTTTTTCTTTGTCTGCACTGAGCTGCTTTCATTAACCATTTGTTGAATACCGATAAATGAACAACTGCTTCGGCTCTGACGCTGCTGTTTGTGACAGATCTGACGGCAGCCATTTCTGACACTCAGACTCTAACGCGGCTGCCTGGCGGCGGGCGGCGAGCGGCTCGGGTCCAGACTGCTGAGATAATGACAGCCTGGACGTCCATAAATGTTCTTTTTCTGACTCATTACTGCTGAAACTCATTCTCCTTCCTCCTGTCACTCTGCCAGCGCAGTAAAGTTTTATGATGTTTATTCTCTCACTCGGAGCAGCAGTTAGACTGAGGTCTTCATCTCTGAGTAGAATGATGCCTGTCCTCCTCTTCCTCCTCTTCCTCACTGCTGTCGAGCCTCTGTGAATAATACAGTCAACAGTGAGGAAGAGGAGGACGGGCCTTCATTCTTTCTTAGCCAGCTAACCCGCTGCAACTTATTTATTTAGTAAACAAAAACTAACAGCTTGTTTCTTTGTTCCCTGTACACACACACACACACAGACACACACAGACACACACACACACACACAGACACACACAGACACACACACACACACACAGACACACACACACACCTGCTGCCTCTGTCACTGTCCTGCCACCTGACCTCCAGCTGTGAGTTAGCTGTAATGGGTCGTTTCCTTCTGATGACACGTGAGCCTCCTGGTGTTTTTATGTTGAAGCCCCGCCCCTCGGCGGACGACCCACATCACATCCTGTGTGTCAGTAAACGCAGCTTTAATCACTGAAGTGATGTTTGTCCGACATGCGGCTGTGACATGGGCCGACGGCGTTGGCGGATAATAACTTTCTGTTCTGAAGCTCGCAGCGTTTTAATGGAGGGCCGGGTAAACAGGGTGAATCATTGTGGTTGCCATGGCAGCGTATTGTCTGCAGGGATGGAAAGGTTTGTGCTGACACGAGTCTGCGTGCTGTCGGTAGCGCCGGGCGCTCCGAGCTCCGGGCAGGTGTGGGCCTGCCTCCCTGACTGTACATCCAGCTCCGTCTTCATGTGATACACGTACTGTGATGGAATCTGCACTATGAGGACACAGGTCGCTGAGGAGGCTGAATCAGTGCCGAGCTGTCAGTTACATCACTGTTTACTCACCTGTAACACACACTGTGTTCTTACTCTCAGCCTGCTGCAGATAGGAGCTAGCTGAAGTCAGTCTCACCTGGATGAGATGGCTCCGCCCTTTCCTGGCTGTCACTGCTGACCGTGTGATCTCTCCGCTCTGATGACAGCGTGGAGGCTGAGCGGGCTGTGATGATGTCAGAGGCAGCTGACCCACTGACTTCCTGCTGTGTAGATTAGATGAAGCCTGGGGGCGGCGGCTGACCTCTGACAGGGAGGGTGTTACAGCTGCGCCGCCCGCAGCGTGCTGCGCCGCCGTGACCTTCCTCCTCTGACTGCAGCTGGTTCCCGCCTCATGAATATGCATCAGTAAACAGAGCGCTCATTAGAATACTGTTTACGCTCAGCCCACCAGGGTCGCGTCCTCAGTGACACTCAGCGGCTAAGGCCTGGGACCACGGCGCCGGCTCGACCTGCCTGAGGGGCCTCTGCTGATTGGTGCCTGGGTGGAGGAGCTGTCAGTGTGTGTCCTCCACACGAAGGGTTAACCAGTGTTGATTAGTTTTTGTCTGACTCCTGGCAGCTTCGCACCTCCCTGGTTTTAATTAGTAACGCAGCAGGAGGTTTTCATGACACCAGAGATCCTCACAGTGCACTGATCAGGAACTTCCTGCTGGCAGGCGCAAACTGCTCGTCCAATCAGCTGCTGAGGATTCTTCTGTAAACGAGCAGCGACTTGCTGCTGTGTCGGGTTGTTTCCTGTCTGACTTTAGTTTACAGCTGGTCAGGCTCCAGACCCTGTGCTGGTGCTGACCAATCAGAGTCCAGTCAGGAAGTGCTGTCAGTTCTGTCCAATCAGAGTCCAGTCAGGAAGTGCTGTCAGTTCTGTCCAATCAGAGTCCAGTCAGGAAGTGCTGTCAGTTCTGTGTCTGTTGCTTCATGAAGACTTTTCTGCTTTGATCAGTTTGTTTCAGTCAAAGTGTCTTTATGCTCATATTGTCCTCACAGAGACACAACAGTCCTCTACACACATGCTAGCTGCTACATGCTAACTGCTACATGCTAACTGCTCCATGCTAGCTGCTACATGCTAACTGCTACATGCTAGCTGCTACATGCTAGCTGCTCCATGCTAGCTGCTACATGCTAGCTGTCAGAGAGCCTCAGCGGCTGGTTGTGTGTCCCCTTTGATCTGATTGGATGTTAGCTTGTGATGGACAGTGGTTCTTTTACGTCTCCTTTTTAGGACGTTTCTCCAGCTTTCTGCTCATCGTGAGTCTTCCTGGTGAGGACGGGCTGTCTCACTGAATGTGGACAGTGATTGGTCTGATGGTTTTCCGTTGGATTCTCTCAGGATGACAGAGGAGCGTCTCCTCTCATCACACCGTGTGCTTTCATCTTGTATCATCACAGGGTTACAGTAGTTATTAAACACAGACGCAGCATGAATGAAAGGGATCTGATGATTCTATCAAGGAAGGTGTGTGTGTGTGTGTGTGTGTGTGTGTGTGTGTGTGCCAGGATGTCCCCAGACCTGCTATTAGAGGAAGTGTTTCTGTCTGAAGTTTAGTTTCACTTCCTGTCAGCCTCCTCTCTGTGATCATGGTTCAGGCCTCGGTTTCCACGGTAACCACTCCCATCCCATCCACGGTGTGACTTCCTGTTACTGACACCGAACACAGAGCTTCCTGTTTGACGATGGTGCAAGCTGCTAGCATGTTAGCATCTGTATGAAGTTTTACTTTTAACGGCTTCTGAGATATTTGAAGGATGAAGGAATATTGATTTGACTGACAGATGGAAATAGGGTGCAGACAGCCTCCACCTCTCCACTTCATCTGTCCGCACAGAGGACTGCTGAGTCCTGATCCGTTCAGAGGTTCAGGCCACTTTAATCCCAGTCTGCCCCGAAGCAACGAGTCCCATCATGAGCCGAGAGCACGTCTCCGTGTTCTGAGAATGAATCCAGGCGTGGGGCTGGAGGAGGTCAGGCTCAGAGCGCAGCCATCAGGCAGTAATGATTATAGAACATTAAAGATGAGCAGGCATACGATCGGAGCCTCAGTCTGACACATTCCTGGCTCGGCGCTCAGAGCCCGGCCGCTCACCTCTGATCCGGCAGATGAAGCCAACATTTCTGTCAGGTCGCAGCATGTTTCCAGGAGAGGCGTGTGTGTGTGTGTGTGTGTGTGTGTGTGTGTGTGTGTGGAGGGCATTCTTCAGCAGTCATTTCATTCATCATTGACAGCAGGAGCTAAGTGGGCTCTCACTTCTTACAAGTCTCTACAGTGCTGGAATTTCAGCCTCCGTCTCTGTGCCACGAATACCACCGCAGCGACACACAACACGCACAACACAGACACACAATCACACACACCTCTGGATGGAAATGGCTGTCAGTCATCTGTGCTGCAGTGGAAGTGTCCTTGGTTCACTTTAGGTGTTCCTAGGTCAAAGGTCAAGGTGGCTGTGACCTCAGGTGTTCTCAGGACGGTGTGGTTGCATGTATTGATCAGAACGTGCTGCATATGCAGGTATAGATCCATCAGCTGTAACCGTGTGGACCTGCATGTGAACATCATGTTTGGTTGTCAGCACACGATGGCAGGACCACCTAACCTGTGCTCTGGTCTGCTGCACCGAGGACTCGGGTCCCTGTCCCTGCTCTCAGGCCCTCGTAGCTCGTCTCTCACCGAGTCTGTGAAGTCAACATGGAGTTGACGCCTGTCCACAGTCTGTCCTGGAGGCGGGGCTTGTGTGTCGTTGTTTCTGGTTTCCTTCCCGTGGTGTTTGGTGAAGGTGAGGCGTTTAAAGACAGGTGGTGCTGGGAGTCGCCGCGCTGCGCCCGCCCCCCCGCCCGGCTGTCTGTCTGTGTTCACGCTGTGGGATCAGAGCGGCAGCAGGTAATTGGCTGATGGAGGTACGGCTGCTTCCTCTGCCGGCCTCTGGCTGCTGTGTGCGGGCCGGGCGGCTGTAAACGAGCTGCTGCCGCCTCATTAGAGTCTGCTGTGTGTTAGCAGCCTGTAAACTGCAGACACACACAGACACACACAGACACACAGCAGAGCGCTCAGAGGCCTCCCACTCCTCCAGGGCTTCATTAGACTCTGCTGAACTGAATTAGAATTAATGAAACACTTTGTAATACTTTGTACACACACTGGCCTACTTTACCTGTGTGTGTGTCTGTGTGTGTCTGTGTGTCTGTGTGTGTGTGTCTTTGTTGGTCTGTGTGTGTCTGTAAAGCATTCATAATTGTGTGTGTGTCTGTGTGTGTCTGTGTGTGTCTTTGTGTGTCTGTGTGTGTCTGTAAAGCATTCATAATTGTGTCTCCTCTGTGTGTGTCTGTGTGTGTGTCCAGCTGATGGCGGCTTCATGTGTAAGTCTCCAGCCATCGCTGACATCGTCATCCTGGTGGACGGCTCCTGGAGCATCGGACGCATCAACTTCAGGCTGGTCAGGATCTTCCTGGAGAACCTGGTCCGGGCCTTCGACGTGGACTTTGATAAAACCAGGATCGGTGAGACTTCAGGGTCCACACGCTGCTGGGGTTTACCCTGTGTCAGAGGCTGAACCTGTGTGTGTCTGTGTGTGTGTGTGTGTGCGCGCAGGTCTGGCTCAGTACAGCGGAGACCCGCGGATCGAGTGGCATCTGAACGCTCACACCACCAAAGAGGCCGTGATCCAGGCTGCCAAGAACCTGCCGTACAAAGGAGGGAACACGCTGACAGGTACGCCCCCTGCAGGCGCTCAGCACACACTCCACCAACAGTCAGGAAGGGTTCACGTTCTATTTCTATAACTAATATTGGTACTGACAGCTGAGCATCGACGGTGGATCCTCCAGCTGTCTCTGAAGCTTAGCTTAGCTTAGCTTAGCTTAGCTTAGCTTAGCTTAGCTAAACATAGAGTATCCATCCAAACACCCAGCGCTGTTCTGGCTGCTACATGAGACAGCTAGCTTTGGCTAACATATTTACACATGAATAAAAATCAATGATTATTGATCCTTGTATTGACAGGCGGTGTGTGTATAGTCTGTGCCACAGTCCAGGTCCCTTCCTTATGTCTCTCATCCAGCATCTGTTGATGAAGCGTGGACGTTAATGTTTAGCACTGATTAAATAAAGACTGATGAGTGTTAGCAGCGTTAGCAGCGTTAGCTCCGTCTGTCAGCTGTTAGAGTCGCCATCGTTCAGGAAGCTGAAGGACGCAGCGGGCCTGGAGTGAACCCAGCTGCTCATTAAGGGGACAAAAACCTCGTCGGTGACGCCTCGCTCCGTCTGTCTGTCAGAGGGAGACGCAGACATCACAGTTAGACCGGCTCAGTGGAAGGAGCTGGTTCATGTTCACAAGGACGCCAACGACTCAAGACAACGAGGAAGAGAAGCAGTCACATGATCAACCCCTCTGTGGGTTTTTTATCTGTTCAGCACCTCTGTGGGGTCAAAGGTAAAGGGGGGGGGGTTCTGAAGCTCCAGACTCCATCTTGGCAGCGCCTGACCCCACGACCTCCTGGTTAGTCCAAATATGCGCAGAGGCGGAGCTAAGACGGATGAAAACAGGAACAGGAAGCTACCTGGAGGTTTAAATAACTGTTAGTCACCCTCATGTGGTCATTTGAGGAGGTGCAGTTTTTGGTTCATTCAGTTCATTCTATAATAAAGTGCAAGCTGCACCCGTCTGGACATTAGGTTAGCTGTTAGCTGTTAGCCCGGTTATATTAGCATTTCGTCTATATTTTTAATGTTACACTGTAAACAAACTACTTCAGCTTAACCATTATTAGCCTTAGCATTTAGCTACTTGTTAGCAAATGCTGTTAAATTCTGTAAACATACATCGGACCACTAGAGGGCGCCAGGTATGTACATGCTGATCTGGTTGCACTTTTTACACCAGATGGTGTTAAAGTGTCTCCATGTGAAGTGATGCTGCAGAGCGAACCGTCCTCACAGTGTCCCTGTCTTTGTGTCCACGTCCAGGTCTGGCTCTGACCTTCATCCAGGAAAACAGTTTCAAGCCCGAGGCTGGATCCAGACCTGGTGTTCCCAAGATAGGGATCCTCATCACTGATGGGAAGGCGCAGGACGACGTGGTCCCTCCTGCACAGAGCCTGAAGGATGCTGGGATTGAGCTGTTCGCCATCGGTACGACTTCCAAGGCGTCCCTTGATGCCAGACCGCTGTGTTAAAACGATCGGACGAGCTTCTGCAGGCGTCCATCGTCCTGTCAGTGATCGCTCTGTGTCTTTGTCCCTCCAGGTGTGAAGAACGCCGACGAGAACGAGCTGAAGGCCATCGCCTCTCCTCCTCTGGAGACTCACGTCTACAACGTGGCCGAGTTTGACGCCATGAGCAGTATTGTGGAGGGTCTGACCAAGACCGTGTGCGACCGCATGGAGCAGCTGGACAAGCAGATCAAAGGTGGGGGGGCAGTGGATAACCCAGACAGGCGGCCATGTTGGTTTGAGTTAGGAGGCCTCTCAGCTGCAGGCGTTTGACCTTCAGGCCACAGACTTATCAATCAGCCATTCATCAGTCTATTATTGTTTTGTCATGAACAGGTGGAGGACAGCCCGCCCCCCCACCTACCTCTGTGGCCCCGCCCACTAACCTGGTGACCTCTGAGGTAACGGCTCGCAGTTTCCGGGTGACCTGGACCCAGGCACCGGGCCGGGTGGAGAAGTACCGCGTGGTGTATTACCCGGCCAGCGGGGGGCAGCCTGATGAGAAGGTGGGTCCCCCTCCTCCCCCCCGCTTGTGTTTATGCTTCATATTTATATCCACGGCGTCTCTTTGATGTTTATCACACATGTTTATCCCCCCACGAGGGAAGAGGGGCGGAGGTTTCTTCAAAGATAATCTGATCCAGTTCCAGCTGATTTAATCTCCGAGGAGCTCCACGCCTTCAGCAACACGTGGCGCCTCTGAGAAACAGACTTTAGAGCTAATTACTGGAAATAATCAGCTGACATGAAGCTAACAGGGTGTGTGTGTTTCAGGTGGTGCAGGGGACGGAGAACACGGTGGAGCTCAACTACCTGAACTCTCTGACCGAGTACCAGGTGGCGGTGTTCGCCATCTACCGCAGCTCCGCCAGCGAGGCGCTGAGAGGCAGCGCCACCACCTGTAAGTTCAGAGAGCAGGCGGGCAGAGGAAGGGGAGAGGCGGGGCTAAAGTTAACCCCGCCCGCTGCACTGGTCCATGAAGTCTGCGTCTCCACACATGTCCCGTTTATCATGACAAAAGAAACAGATGTTGAAGCCTAGCTTAGAAGCTAATGCTACCTCTGGTCACATGATGTATGTGATGACGTCACAGCTAGCCTGCATTTAGCCACTTGTTAGCAAACTCTGTCTTTAAGACATATAAAGACAAACAGTAGCGAGCAAACAAGCTTAGCTAAGTTAGCCGTGTCACACGGTTGTGGTCTGGATTATTAGCTAGCAGTTGAACTCCCAGATTATCTGAGTGTGGATGGATTAAATGCTGCCATGTGGCTGGATTAGTAATTTAATCCATGCTAGCAGGCAGGACTTCAGGCAGAGGGAGCAGGAGGAGCATGCTAATATGCTAACGCATTTCCAGGTGTTTTGACTGGTTCATGCAGCTGGTTCTCCTTCTCCTCCTTCTTCTCCTTCTTCTTCTTCTCCTTCTTCTTCTCCTTCTTCTCCTTCTCCTTCTCCTTCTTCTCCTTCTCCTTCTCCTTCTCCTTCTCCTTCTTCTCCTTCTTCTTCTCCTTCTTCTCCTTCTTCTTCTCCTTCTTCTTCTTCTCCTTCTTCTTCTTCTCCTTCTTCTTCTTCTCCTTCTCCTTCTTCTCCTTCTTCTTCTTCTCCTTCTTCTTCTCCTTCTTCTTCTTCTCCTTCTTCTTCTTCTCCTTCTTCTTCTTCTCCTTCTCCTTCTTCTCCTTCTTCTTCTTCTCCTTCTTCTTCTTGTAATAGATGAATGTTCTCTGCGTCAGAACGTATGCAGCTCATGAGTCTCACGTAACTCAACAACCACCTCAAAGCACCATAGAAACTTGTGTTTCCACCTCTGAGGTGTAAAAATGTGCATAAAAACAGACGTGTGATAGCAGGAGGGGCGTCAGGTGACTGAAGCCTGGAACTGAGCCAGGTCCCTCTAACAGGACGCCGCCCGCCGCCTGCGGCACGTCCTCACACCTGAAACACGATGCTCTGGCTTTGTTCAGCCTGACAATGATCAGGGACTCCTCCCCTTCCTCCCTCCCTCCTCCTCCTCCTCCTCCCTCCCTCCCCCCTCCTCCTCTCCCTCCTCCTCCTCTCCCTCCTCCTCCTCCTCCCTCGCGCCCCCCTGTGGAGGGACTGTCTGCACGCCCTGATGGAGTCAACACGTGTGCTGACTGTGTGTGTTTGTGCTGCAGTGGCGCTGCCGATGGTGAACGAGCTGGAGCTGTTTGACATCACCCACAGCACCATGAGAGTCCGCTGGAAGATCGCCGCCGGGGCTTCTGGGTACATGATCCTGTACGCGCCGCTGACGGAGGCCGACGCCGATGAGAAGGAGGTGAGTGAGGTGATGTAGGAGGGTTAGTTCTTAAGGATGCTGAGTGACCGCCCAGCTCACACAGGCTGCTAATGGGCGTGAGATTAAAGCTGAGCTCCTTGTGATCGTAGCTTGAGATGCTTTCATGTGCTGTTATTTATCTGAGCGTCCAACACGTCCTGCTGCTGCTCAGCGAGGAAGACGAGACGCAGCACAGTAAAGCTGCTGGAGTATGAAGCTTGTATAGATGCATTAAAATAAGAAGCAGCTGAGTCGCGACCTCTGAGCGACCTCTGACCCCTGAGTGACCTCTGAGCGACCTCTGACCCCCTGAGTGACCTCTGGCCCCTGAGCGACCTCTGACCTGCTGTAAACAGAGAGAGGGGAAAACATCATGAGGCAGGTGCATTCTGGGACAAGTGAGGAAGAGGAGGAGATGCATGACGGCCACAGCCAGACCTCAGGCCTCATTATGTCTCCTCCAGACAGGAAGCAATAAAGAGCCGAGCTCGGCTGGGCCACAGCCAGAGTCCAGTCCAGGCGGAGCAGGGAGGGAGCAGCAGCACCACCCGTCACAGGCTGGACCTCCAGCCAGCATGTGGACTGCACACACAGAGCTCGGACTGATCTGACTTCAGACCTCACCCACATGTCCACATGTCCTCATGTCCTCATGTCAACACGTCCTCATGTCCTCATGTCCACATGTCCTCATGTCAACATGTCCTCACTATGACGAATCATTTTCGTCATAGTTTTCGTTAACGACCTTTTTTTGCTGATAAACATGAGACGATAACTACGATATGTACTGACACTTTCGTCAACGAATAAAAACAAGACAAAATTATTGATGGAGACGAGATCCAATCAGAGCAAATTTTGTTTGTGGAAGGGACGAATCAGGAGACGGCGGTGTTCTCTCTGCGTAAGGACGTTACCCCGCGATGCTGGAAGAAGAGACCGGCAGAGTCCTCAGACCTTTAACTCCTTCATTCTTTAAATGCATCAGTGTTAGTAGATGCTGTAAAATGTATTTTAATTATTTAAATATCCACAGCGTGTGCAGCTGCTCTCAGGCCCTCTGGCCTTGATGGTGTTGTTTCTATAGAGCAGCAGGACGTCATGTGATCAATGAACCTACAGATACCGACCCTGAGACAGGAGTGAAGGACGCCCAGAAACATGTTGTCGGTCTTAAGTTGTTGCCTCCTGTTGTGGCAGCGTGTTGTTTCTGTGTGTGTTTATTTATGGGACGAGCAGATGGACACACATTCCTCCTCTTCATCCTGCCAGACTCTCCCTCTTCATTCAGCTCGTCTTTGGCAGGAGCTGACGGTGGTAGAGTTCAGCTTCCTGACTGATCCGCTGACAGCAGGCGGCGTGTGCGGACAGGACCGAGGGTGACAGACGGGTGGAGGAGCAGAGACAGACGCATACCTTCATGCTGTGTGTGTTTGTGTGTCTGTGCAGGTCAAGGTGGCGGAGTCGGTGAACGAGGTGGAGCTGGAGGGCCTGACCCCGGCCACCGAGTACACGGTGACGGTGTACGCCATGTACGGAGAGGAGGCCAGCGACCCCATGACCAGCCAGCAGACCACACGTGAGTGCCGCCGCCGCCGCCCTGCAGCGACCTGCGCCTGTTTCCATGAGTGTGATCTGATTCCACGCTCAGATAAGGCTCCGGTTGTAGATCATATCAGAGAAAGGTGTAGCTCATAAAAATATCAGCTGCAGCTGCCTGCATCATCCGCACATGTTGACTGATGAGGTTCAGTTCTCGTTCAGGTCCTGGCCCAGTTTCATGCAGCACTGTATTTTCCACCGGACGTTTAGACTCACGGCTCCTCACACAGGCCACGGACACCCAGTGTCTTCTGACAGACTCTCATCACTCAGCACACGAAGCAGCCAGCAGGACGCCATGATGGAGTCACATGTGTAATGTGACAGGAGGAAGCAGCTGATGATTCCTGAATGTTTCCCTGACCAGCCGCCTGCAGAGCGTCTGCATGCTGCTGGCGGCGTCACATCATGGCCTCCAACCCCCCCGCTGCTATTTTCTGCACCTCACTCTGAGGAGGTTTGATGAGAGCTCTGTGACCACACCACGCTCTCTCATTTAGGCTTCAGTCTGCGCTCTTTGAGGCCTGCGGCTTTACCTCAGGGCATGTTTATGTCTTTATGCTGCGTGTTGGACGCAGGACAGAGGAGGACGCCACAAACCATCAGAGGGATGATAAAATAACTTTCACTCCTGCCTCTGTCCGCTCACATCCTGCTGCGACTGGAGCATGTTTGGGTGTCGCCTCCTCAGCATCAAAAATAAGTTGACGTGTGAGGATCGGCTGGATCTGACGCCTCGGTCCTCCTCCAGCTGTTTACTGTTGCTTTGTTCGGACAGAATGTCCCAGAGACGTACAACAAACACATGTTTACAAGAGAAACGCCCTGCTGCCAGTAGGTGGCGCTATGACTGTATCATCAGTAGCATATATATGTGTTCAGACTCGGGTCCATAGCAGTACTGTAAGATTCTGTCCACATGGCATGAAGTATGTTGGTGGTACTGCAGAAAATACAGCCAGTTCCTTTGTAATGGCGAATGGTCAACTTTGAGGCCACGCCCCCGCCACACCGTAACACTTTTGTAAGAGTTTTGGAATGCGTCTATTCCCTGTGGTGTCCTGAGTGGACACAGTGAACTTCAGCTGGATTGGATGAAGTATGTGAGGCGTGGAAAGTTTTGTAGCAGGGTCACAAATCACCAAAAATGACCAGAAAATTCAAAATGGCGGACTTCCTGTTGGGTTTGGAGGGGGGGTCCAAGAGACTTTTTTGTGCGTCTTGGAGTGATACATATGTGTGCCAATTTTCATGATCCTGTGTCAAACTGGCCAGAGGGGCTACACGTTAGGGGGCGCTAGAGAGCCAGCTGTACATACATCCTGTGGCGTTTAGAGCTGCAGCAGGATCCAGGTTCTTGTGTTCTGGACTCAGATATGTGGAGACTTCCCCCTGCTGCCACATCACCTCCCTCTAGTGTTTGTGTGGTGTAATGACACCTGCTCTCTGCTCCTCAGTGCCGCTCATGCCTGCGAAGAACCTGCGTTTCTCTGACGTGGACCACAGCTCCGCCCGGCTCAGCTGGGACTCCGCCTCCAGGCAGGTGACGGGTTACCGCGTCATGTACGTGAAGACCAGCGGGGTCCAGATCAATGAGGTGAGCGGGCTTCAAACACACAGGAAGTACGAACTGTCACACTGAGGGGCAGCATCCAGGACCTGTCCAACCACATGGGCCATGTCTCTGCAGGTGGACGTCGGCCGCGTGACCACCTGGATGCTGAGAAACCTGACCTCCCTGACGGAGTACACAGTCGGCGTCTTCGCTCTGTATGACAAAGGACAAGCCGAGGCCGTGACGGACAGCTTCACCACCAGTAAGACCTGGAAGCCATGTTACACCAACACCATGAAGACCATGTACCACAACTGTGTGTGTGTGTGTGTGTGTGTGTGTAGAGACCGTCCCAGACCCACTGGACATGAAGAGCAGTGACATCACTGCAGACAGCATCAGGGTGTCATGGCAACACCCAGCTAAAGATGTGGTGCTGTATCGACTCAGCTGGACCCCCACCGAGGGAGGAGACACCGAGGAGGTGTGTGTGTGTGTCTGTGTGTGTCTATGTGTGTGTGTCTGTCTGTCTGTCTGTCTGTGTGTGTGTCTGTCTGTCTGTGTGTGTGTGTCTGTGTGTGTCTATGTGTGTGTGTCTGTGTCTGTGTGTGTGTGTGTGTCTTTGTGTGTGTGTGTGTGTCTCTGTGTATGTGTGTCTTTGTGTCTGTCTGTGTCTTTGTGTGTGTGTGTGTGTGTGTGTGTGTGTCTCTGTGTATGTGTGTCTTTGTGTCTGTCTGTGTGTGTGTTGTGCATTGATGTTACGTTGGCGTCGATGTGTCCGCTGTCTCCTCCAGGCTCTGGTGAACGGTCTGACCAACACCTATGTGATAAAGCGCCTCAGCTCCTCCACGGAGTACGAAGTGCTGCTGGCCGCCATCTACGCCAACGAGGTGGAGAGCGACGAGGTGATCCTGGTGGAGACCACGGGTGAGCTCAGTGCCTCTGCCCCCTAGCTGCTGGAGACAAACCTCAAACATGCGTGTTGTTTTATTTTCAGCTAAAAGGACGACCACCGTTGCCACGACAACCACCACGTCAGCAGGTGAACGTCTCACTGTTGTTTTGCTTCTGATACATGAATTTACTGAAATGGTGACATGTTAATATGACCCCCCCCCCCCAGCCCCTCGTTACAGCGTGAAGAACCTGAGGATTGATGAGGAAACCACCTTCAGCATGAGGGTCTCCTGGCAGCCCATCAGCTCCAGAAACCTCCGACACTATCGCCTGAACTACGTCAGCGCCAAAGGAGACCGAGCCGAGGAGACGGTGAGACAGACTCATTCTGCTGGTGACGTCTGTGCACTGAGTCCTCAGCAGAGATCATGCTGTCTTCAGAGAGCCGATCTGTCACACACCCTGCAAAGATGTTTGAACTCCAGCTCCCAGGATGCACTGGGGTGGCTGCTAATCGTTCCTGTTTCCTTTGGGGATCATGAAGTCTGGATCCAGCTCTCCTCATGTGTGGACCAAAGCTGTCCTGTCAAATGTTTGTGGACGCTGCAGACAGAGACTCCAGCAGCTGTCCCTGCCCGGGACCAGCAGCTCTGCACAGAGTTTTCCTCTGTGGACCGCTGTCCCTCTGTGGACGCCTGTCCATGGACGCCTGTCCATCTGTGGACGCCTGTCCCTTTGTGGACCCTCTGTGGACGCCTGTCCCTTTGTGGACCCTCTGTGGACGCCTGTCCCTCAGCGGCTGGTTAAATGAGTCTCTGATCACAGGGCGACTGGACGAGCTGCTGCCATCTGTCCACACAAAGCTGTGGTGCTGGACTCAGGAGCTCCGTCATGTGTCAGTGTCCAATAAATCAGAGCCGCCGGGCAGCGAGAGCGTGAACAGGGCGGAGGTCCAGGACGGGAGGAGACTGTGAGTGTGTGTGTCTGTGAGTGTGTGTGTCTGTGTGTGTGTCTGTGAGTGTGTGTGTCTGTGAGTGTGTGTGTCTGTGGCCCTCCTGGCCCCGCCCCCTCAGCAGACCTGTTGTCGTGCTGTTTTGAGGACGTTGTGTTGCTGCTGGAGTAACATGAGTAACACGCCGTGTTGTTCAGGTCTGGCTTTGCTCCCTGCCGCCTGCCCTGCGGCTCAGGTGGATCTGGCTCCATCCTCTGCTCTCGGCTCTCTGAACGCATAAATACTTTATGACTGCGTGTTTACACAGAGGTGGAGTAAGGTGGAGTCAAAGTGTAGCTGGAGGCGTTTTTCCCCCCGCCGTGCTCGCTGCCTTTTTCATCAGGGCGGGCTGAAATGGATTTGTCAAGGCCTGCAGTGTGTGTCTGAGGAAGAGGAGGGTCTGTGGAGCCAGGCCAGCCTGTGCATGCTCAGAAACCAGCCTGACGGACTGACGGAGGACTGACGGAGGACTGACGGAGGACTGACGGAGGACTGACGGAGGACTGACAGACAGAGCACAGCAGGGTTGAAGAGATCTGCTCAGAATACGCAAAGACACATCTGCTTATAGACAACAGACAGACACTGCTGCAGAGGCGGCGTCTTTGTTTAGCTGAGCATTAGCATCACTTTATAGCATTAGCTGATGGGTTCCTGGCATCAGTTTGCTTCATTGGGTCGTTGTCATGCTAACGTGAGCTAACTGAGGCTCTGTGGAGAGAGAACATCGCCTCCTTTGGATCGGTTCGTCCTCAGAGGACGTCCCGCTCCGCTCAGACGTCTGAATCACTGACATGTTGACATGAAAGCGGCTCTGATCAGATGATCACAGAACCACACACAGCTGTAACCCAGCGGCTCTTATTAACGCCCGCAGTGTGTGTCCCCTGTGTGTGTCCCCTGTGTGTGTCCCCTGTGTGTGTCCCCTGTGTGTCAGTCCAGCATCCTCCAGCCCCCCCTCACTGTGATCTCCCTCTGTCCCTGTGTGTGTGTAGAGTTAATTACAGTAATGAGCAGGAGATCAGGATGTGTTCGCCTCATTAGTGTGTTTCCTGTTGTGCGTCTCTTCATGTCCTCCTGTCCATTGTGTTTACAGAGGACGGTGCCCACCGGTCAGAGCGGCCTGGTGCTGCAGCCGCTGCTGTCAGACACCGAGTACAGAGTCACCGTCACCCCTGTGTACTCTGACGGAGACGGACCCACGGCCCGGCAGGCCGGGCGCACACGTGAGTCCTGCTGATGTGGTGTGTGTGTGTGTGTGTGTGTGTCTGTGTGTGTGTGTGTGTGTGCGTGCTGTATAAAAACACAGTCAGGCAGCAGCTGATGTTTACAGACTGAAGACAAAGAGAAGAAGAGGATCAGAAACACACAAACACACACACACACACACACAGTGTGACTGGATTTGTGCTGTCAGGGAGAAATGTGGGCAAAGTCAGAGGAAGGATGCAGGAATGAGGACAGACAGAAATCTGAGGACATTCAGATATTTACATACATTTACATGAATTTATTCCTGAGGGGAGACTCTCACACACACACACAGACACACACACACAATGAAAGGTCAACACAAAGAGCCATAAAACATCCAGTGAGCTCATCATTCAATCCACACATGCTGCCCTTCAGGATTCCTCCACTACTGTTATGATTTATTATTGTTTATATTTTATATTTATTATATTCACAGTGTCTGAACCTCGTGTTAGACCATAACTAATATCTGCATATACACAAAACAGCTGAGTGGAGGTTTGATTAGCTGATGAGGCCGATAACATAAAAACTCAGCGAGGCCACACAGGAGGTTCAGGTGAGGAGGATCAGGTGAGGAGGATCAGGTGAGGAGGATCAGGAGGATCAGGTGAGGAGGATCAGGTGAGGAGGATCAGGTGAGGAGGATGAGGAGGTTCAGGTGAGGAGGATCAGGTGAGGAGGATCAGGTGAGGAGGTTCAGGTGAGGAGGATCAGGTGAGGAGGATCAGGTGAGGAGGATCAGGTGAGGAGGATCAGGTGAGGAGGATCAGGTGAGGAGGATCAGGTGAGGAGGATGAGGAGGATCAGGTGAGGAGGATCAGGTGAGGAGGATCAGGAGGATCAGGTGAGGAGGATCAGGAGGATCAGGTGAGGAGGATCAGGAGGATCAGGTGAGGAGGATCAGGTGAGGAGGATGAGGAGGATCAGGTGAGGAGGATCAGGGAGCATCGTGCATCGAGGGGGAAAGTTGTGTTAGCAGCTGTCGTTGTGTTAAAGTGTGTTGCATCCACCATCTTTAGGAGGATGAAGATGTTACAGGTCTGCTGTCA